>NC_136057.1:2008894678-2009139862 GCF_964261635.1 Lissotriton helveticus | reverse complement strand
ATCTCGGCAAGTGATTTTATGGATAAAGTGAATGTCCAAGATAGTATTTTGGATTCTCACCTGATTAATCTCATGGCGTGTCAGCGTGGTACTAATGAGTACTGGTACCGTCGTCATGGTGATTTAAAATGTATGCTGAGGAACTTAGGTACTCCCACATGGTTCCTCACTCTGAGCTGTGCCGAGTATGGCTGGGAAGACTTACTTGAATTTCTACGAGAGGCAAATGCTAACGTAGAAAACATCGAATTCAAGACACCCGGAGAACTGTGCTCTTTGGATCCAGTCAATGTATGTAGGTACTTCAATCATAGATTTGAAGCTATGATGTCTTTCATCATGAATAAGAAGAATCCACCTCTTGGAGAGGTGTTGGATTTCTTCTGGAGAAAGGAGTACCAAGCAAGAGGTGCTCCTCATATACATATGTTGCTGTGGATCAAGGATGCACCTAAATTTGGAACGGATCCAGATGACTCAGTGATGAGTTTCATCCAACAGTATTCTACGTGTGCTGTTCCAAACGCAAAGGAGAAGAAAAGCCTAAGAGAAAAAGTTCTGCGTTTCCAAAGCCATCGATGTGGAAAGTACTGCCGTCGTAAATTCCGAAACAAGGACAAGTTCTACACTAAATGTCGTTTCGGCTTTCCACGACCGGTGATTTCTAAAGGAAGAGTAAACAGTTTGATGTCTTCGCTGCGACACAATGTCATGAAGAAATCACCTAAAAACACTTACAATTTGAAGAGGAACGAAGAGTCCAAGTACATCAACGACTACAACCCGGTGATTTTGTCCATGTGGAATGCTAACATGGATATACAGTTTGTGGCTGATAACTGTATGGCTGTGGCTCGGTATGTGACGTCTTACATCACCAAAAAAGAGAAGACAGAATTGAAGGATATGTGGGAGGACATTTCCCATGAAAAGAGCCTCAGCAAGAAGTTGTACAGTTTCAGTCTGAAGATGTTGTCGCATCGAGAAATCGGAGCGTACGAATGTTCTGACCGGTTGTCTTCAGCAAGTCTCTATGCCAAGTCCAGGAGTATCGTTTGGGCGAGTCTTGGTCTTGCTGCAACGCGTAATCGAGTTCTCAAACCTGTGCGGGAAATTGAGTATTTGGCGGAAAAGGAGCCAAACAGTACCGACATTTTGAAGACAAACATGTTGGATACATATTATCCAAATCGAAGCAGTCACCTAGAGAATGTTTGTCTGTATGAGGTTCTGCAAAATTACATGTTCAAGAGGAACATCAAAGAAGATACTGAGAAAGGAGTGTATGCTGTAATAGGAAGTGAGGGATGTCTGGTGAAGCAAAGAAAATGCCACTTGATAAACCATCGAAAATTGAGTGGCGAATCTCCTGAAAAAAAGGAGTTTTTCTATTTAGCACTTTTGCAACTTTTCAAGCCTTGGCGTGCAGAAGAGGAACTGCTTGGAGATTTCCTCTGTTATGAAGACTCTTTCAATGCCGCCAAGGAGACCATAGAATGTCCTGCTTTTCCCAAATATGTAGAAATGTTGAATGCGGAAATTGAGCAGGAAGCAACGATTGCAGCCGAGATTGCCAGAGACAGTTCTCAGGACAGTCAGAGTTCTGCTTCATTGAGTCAGGATCCACTAGGAGGACCTCTTATTGAAAATGAAGCTGCCACTGCTATGAATGAGGTGGAAAGAGCCATGGCACATGCTCAAGAGGATGCGGTTAACTTAGAAGAGTTGGAAAGGCAACTCAACGTTGAGCAGAGGAAAATATATGACGAAGTTACCATGCAAATTGATCATGGATTAAGTCATGATAAGAAAGAGTGCTCATGTACGTCGTTGAAGCCTGTCCGACTGTACGTGAGTGGAGAAGCGGGAACTGGAAAAAGTTTCCTCATTAAAGCAATTTCATGCTATTTGCAGGAAAGGACAGAGTCATCGCTGTCTTGTGTTGTCACTGCTCCAACTGGACTGGCAGCACATAATATTAAAGGGATTACTTTACATCGTTTACTGATGCTGCCAGTGGAGCATGACAACAAATTAGAATATCACAAGCTATCTGGAGATGCTTGTTTTGAAGTTTCAAGAATCTTGAGGAAAATGAAACTTCTTATCATTGACGAAGTAAGCATGGTTTCCAATGTCATGCTTGCCTTTGTGCATTTGAGGATGCAAGAAGTTCTCAAAACAGAGTATGATGTGTTATTTGGTGGCAAACACATCATTGTTTTCGGAGATCTTCTGCAGCTGACACCAGTGAAAGGGCAACCTGTGTTCAAAATGCTCACGCATGAAGATACCAGGAAGTGCCTAGGCAGCATTGGCAACGTCAATATATGGTTAAACTTCAATTATGCTGAACTGCATGAAAATATGCGTCAGGCAAAGGATGAAGTTTACAAGACTATTCTACAAGATGTTAGAATTGGAAAAGTGACCGAGCATGGGAAAGAAGCTTTACATGCACGATTACTGTCAAATTTATATCCAGAACAAGATGTTGTGCCTGAGAATATTTTTCAGAAAATTACTGATAAGAAATCTGGAATATGTTTGATGCCAACTCTTGCAGAATGTGCCAAATTTAACAACAAAATGTTGCATTTAGAAAAGCAAGAGATTGTGAAAGTGGAAGCTATTGATAGAGTAGAGCATATGGGATCAACAATTATTTTGTCTGAGAATCTGAAATCAAAATTGGATTCATTAGAGAAGACTATATCTAAAACTGCAGGTTTTGAAAAGACTCTGAATGTGTGCTTGAACTGCCGTATAATTTTAAGAAGGAATTTACATGTTGAAAGAGGTCTGGTAAATGGATCAATGGGTAATGTTGTTGATTTTGTGAAATACAGAAATAGAGATGGAATTGAATTTTTAAAAATTAAATTTGATGGCATTGAGGAAGTACAGCTAATTGCTCGTTGTTCTGCTAGATTTTTGCTTGTAAAAGACTTATATGTTCGCCGTAAGCAGTTCCCTGTTTGCTTGGCATATGCGGTGACAATTCATAAATCGCAAGGTTTAAGTGTAGACACTGCATTGGTGAATATTGGCAGTTCTGTGTTCAAGGAGGGTATGGCATATGTGGCATTGTCACGAGTTAGAACTTTATCGGGATTGTACTTGATTGAGTGTGATGTCAGAAACATTTGTGCAGATCTAGATTGTGTTAAGGAATACAATAGGTTAAGAAGAGAGTATGCGCCACATTTGCCTCAGTTTCCTTTGTTTGAGAAACGTCTGGTAGGCCGGAAACGAAGAAATGAGAACAATACTGGGGAGGTTGTAGCAAAAAGACAAAAAGTGAATGAACCTAAAATTACAAGCAGAAACAAAGAGGATTCTGTTGAAGATGTTGTTGGTTTTCAGTTTGAAAACAGTTCTGGTGTCAACTGCTATGCTAATGTAGTAATTAATGTTTTGTTTTCTCTAAAAAATGTAAAAGAAGAGATTGTGGTCAATTCTGATCAAAGATTTTGCAGTTTGTTGAATTCTGTGTTAGAGAAATGTAGCACAGATAGAACAAAAATAGAAAGTGTGTCTGAAATTCGAAACCTGTTAGACAGATGTTCAGGGCAAACACAATTCTCTCAAAATATTCAGCAAGATTGTCAGGAGTTTTTAATGTATATGCTTGATGTATTACATGCTGAAGGTGTAGATGTAGATCAGCTGTTTGGGCTTTCTTATCAATGGCAGCATGACTGCGAGAACTGTATGGTATCAAGTACTACTAGTGTAGACTCAGAAAGATTTATATATTTAACTTTGCCAGACAGTAAATCAGTCTCCTTTAATAAGCTAGTAAAAGCTGCTAATCACAGCATGGAGTGTAGCCAATGTAAATCTGAAATGATGTCCACATTATTTATACGAACATATGGCCAGTACGTCATTTTAATGTTCCAACGATGTAGGCCTGATGGAACAAAATTGACAACTTTAATAAAAAATTTTGTAGCTTCGCAGTTGTCAATATCAGGAAGGACTTTTGTAACTACAGCAATTATATATCATGACGGCCCTTCAATATCATCAGGACATTACACAGCTTATTTAAAGTCTAGAAATGGCTGGTCATTCTGCAATGATTCTGTTTTAATTTTCAAAAAAAAATTGCCGTATGACCTTAAAAACTCTTACCTGGTGTTTTTAAAACCAAAATTTTAGGAAAATAATCTCGGGATATGATCTGTGGAATTTCAAGAAGTTCTAATGGCTCCTACACAATTTGGCCTTGAGGATAAGTGTAGTTCAGAGACATAACTTCTAATCAAAGGATTGGACATCATGGAGATGTATGTGCACTTTAAATGAGTTCAGAAAAACTGTTTCTTTTCATAAGCTAATTGAAGCAGCCAATCAAAACATGGAGTAGAGGGAATGTAAGTCTGCAATGCTGTCTACTGTTTTACATTGCTTTGTGATTAAAAGTGATGTAGAGAATTAAATAATTGTAGTACTCATAGAGGTAGTGTAAGTCTGCTTCATATTAAGCAGTATCAGTGTCATAGGAAATGTAGAACATGACTGACCAAGAAGGGGAAGATATTACTATTCCAGGATTGTGAAAATGATCTTCAACATTTTAATTCTGAAAGTTGCGGAAATGCCAAATGATGGGATTGGCTTACAAGAAATCCAAGAGTTATAAATATCTCTGACTAGATTTGGCCTTGTGGAAAATAGTGGTAGAGAGCAAGAAGTCATTTATTGCATGTAACGTGTTTTTAAAAACGATGGAGGTTTTCTTTCAGAAAGTGGCGGGCTGAAAGTAATAACAGCACAAAAGAGTGTAAGCTGTTCATAGGACATCCTTGGACGTCATGGAAAGTAAGTTAACTTTAAGGAGTTCTGAATTTTATTTTCTGATGTTGTATGGGTTTTTTAAACACAATCATTTTGATTGTGTTTTTTTTTCCCCGCTGTTACATGATGAATACCTTCAAGTCACTGTTTTTAGTGAATTTTGATACATTCTGAGAACAGCAAAAATAAACCATTTAACATGTATAATTAATTCTGTACTGTTTGCATTTATGATGTATATGTAGAACTGTGTAGGAGGCATGGAGAAGGTGAGTTTTCTGTAAGTGTTAAATTTATTGTATGCAGTGCTGCACTTCTACGTATTCTTTCATATGCTGGACTACATCTGCACAATGAGATACCTAAGCAAAGGAAACACAAGTGATGTGATTGTGAAATGAGCAAAATAAATTGCACATATTTCAATTACATCACCTGAGTTTCCTATCATTACGAATCACATTGTGCAGATCAAGTTTAGGTCTGTCCAGGGAAACATAGGAGGTTTCTACTTTGTTGAAGAGTGCAGTGGACATGACTCACTTCATTAGTAGACTTTCACAGATATTATCTCCTCTGTACACTTCAACAAGTGTAAATCTCATCTTGAACTCTGAGTAGGCCTCACCTCAAACAAATCTCTGGATAGGAGACATGTTATTGGCATACTGAAGCGACACTTTTCTGAAACAAGAGCAATGCAAAAGATGCACCATGTTTTAAGATAGGCCTCACTTCATCTGCATCAAGATACTGTTAGTTTAAAATGTATATCTTTAGCATTGTGTAGAGGACCTGGAGAAGCAGAAGCTTCTGTCAGTGTCAAAGTTGTTGAAAAACTATTTGTCCTTCAATATTTTCCCTTGTCGTTTGTAATTTTTAAATACATATTTTAATTTTTTTCAAATGTTGGTTCTCTCTTTCACAGATTGAAAGTATAGAAATAAAATGTGATTAATTTAACGGCAATTACAAGGTAAATAGTTGTACTCTTTTCGTTACATTTCTATCACATTCACCTACTATTAGATCCACTGCTTCACTTCTTTAATCCTCAGTTTCCTGCCTTTGCTACTTTCCTCATTCCTTTCTCTATTACCTATTTACTCAACTCCTTCCACTCTTTTTCTCAGTCCCTCTGTTCTCATAGTTCCTCAGTCTTGTTCACTCACTCCATCTCTATTACTCTTAGTGTCTGTGAATTACTTTCCCAACTTTTTTTTTTTGGGGACCGCTTCCTGGGAAGTTGCCCGGTTCGCAAACCAGCAGCGTTATGGCAGTCCACCATTTTGTGTTTCGTTCGAATCAAGATACAAGATGGAGGGCAAATAATGTTCAGAATAGGTAGAAGGGGGCACGGTAGATGTATCTTGACCCCCTTGGTTTTCTGAGGGTGGCTGAGGAGGACCATAGTTCTTCACTCTTGTTCACTCTCTCTGTTTCTATTAATGTCACTGTTTATGACTGATCAAAAAAATGTTTTTTAAAAAAGAACAGTAACTATAAGGGAAGGAAATAGACAGTTATGTTAAAAGAAAGACAGCTATAGGGAGTAAACTAACGATACTGTTACCTACAATCCACTGCTGTTGATGTTACTGACCATGTCATGAATGATGTAATATGTGACATCATCAACAGTGGATTGTAGGTAACAGTATCCTTAGTTTACTCCCTAGAGCTGTCTTTCTTTTAACATAACTGTGTATTTCCTTCCCTTATAGTTACTGTTCTTTTTTAAAAAATATTTTTTTGGTTAGCTTCCGGTACGCGTACCGGGTAGCGCTCCGGGAGCGAACTAAGAGAAATACAGGTTGGCAGAGTTCCAAATATTCTACCAATTTTTTTATAATGGGGAGTTAGTTCTGAAAAGAACTTTTTTTTTTATGTTTTTGTTGTTTTATATTTTTTTTAGTATTTTTTGAACATTTTTTTACTTTTTTTGTATTTTCTGAACGTTTTTAAAAATTTTTTGGTTTTTTTGGGGGGGGGGGAAACAAAAACGATCCATTATAAAGGGCTCAACAGGAGCAAAAAAAAAAAAGAATTTATTTTTTGGTGCGTCTTGTGCAAACATTAATATGATTTTGAATTGCTCGCAAAATCAAAGTGATGCTACTTTCTCTGTAGCAGATGAAAGCGCCACATTCCACGCACACTTGTTTTACGTGCCCAAACAACATTTGGATGTTTGCAATCACCTCCCTCGCCTCTGGTCCCGACACCTCTGGAACCACCGATCTTCTTGCCATTTGGAGGGGATTTTGTTGTTGGTCACGTAGCTGGGCAGCACTATAGTTATTTGGGTGCCACCTACTCATATGCCGATGCATAGTATGATTGCCATAACTATATTTTTTATCAGTGCCCCTTGACAATCTGTCACCGCATATGCGGCAAAACACGTAACGAGCATTCACTTTCTTTTGCCCCTCAGGAATTCTGTAGAATTGCCAGATATAATTCTCCTGTCGATTGTACCTCCTGGGCTCCTCTGGCAAAAACTCATGCTCTTCCTCCTCTTCCTCCTCTTCCTGTTCTTCCTCTTCTTGCAGAATTACTTCTGCAGGTGGTCCTCTCTTTCTTGGATTTGGTGGAGGTGGTGGGCTAGCACCAGCTGAAGCTACTAATGAAGCCATCACAAAGTCTCAATAAAGGGTCTTTCTCTCACCAAGATGAAAGTCAGAGTGATGAAAGAAGGAGGGGTTTTCATCATTTGGGAAAAACAAAAGTTCTAAACCAATGAAAAGTGTCCATTTTAGATCACATGACCTTGTATTACATCATTAGGAAACCAAAAGTGAAATGAACCAATGAAAAGTGTTATTATCGAGTCACATGACCTGCTATGTTTACATTACGCGGTCGGCGCCGCGCCGCGGATCGCTTCCGGTTCGCGTACCGCTGCGCTTCCGGGTACGCGAACGTAGCACGTAATATGACGTATTACGCGAGAACGCGAAACGTCATGCTGACGCGAAGCGTCGCGATGTTGTTTTGTAACGCGAGAGGTGCGCTAAAGGAACGTTTACCAGTTCGCGTACCGGGTCGCGCCTCCGGATTGAGCTAACGGGAAGCTAACCGGTACGCGTACTGGGAGCGAAACAAAAAAAATACAAAAAAAATTGTATAAAAAACATGTAAAAAATATTTTTCTTTTTAAAGAATAATACATTGTAAAGGTTTTGATATTAGCTATTAAAAAACCAATGAAATTCACTGAAAAAACCATAGGTTATAGACCATATATAGTTAGGAATTAGCATTTACAAAACCTTAAAAATTCACTGAAAAAACCATAGGTTATAGACCATATATAGTTAGGGATTAGCATTTAAAAAACCTTATTTTACTCACACAAAACCATTGAAATTCCATATATAGTTAGTTGTACTAACTATATATCACGCACCCGCAATCCACTGCTGATGATGTCACATATTACATCATTCATGACATGGTCAGTGACATCACTGATGACATCACTGATGACATCTCAAATGACATCACTGATGACATCACTGATGACATCTCAAATGACATCACTGATGACATCACTGATGACATCTCAAATGACATTACTGATGACATCACTGTTGTGATAATACGATGAACCTCTTCAGACTCTAATATAACCTTAGATACACTCAGTGTAAACACAGACTCACAGATTGTCACTCATCCATGAAGTTACACACACACCTAGACAGTCATGCAAACAATCAATCACACCTCCATTTCCTTAACTATACAGTTAAACACACCTTACTTACTTATTCAAACAAATACTAAAACATATTTACTCACTTATACAATCCTGGATACAAGTTCACAATGATCCATACAGCCACTCACACATTCACTGGCTCTTATGCACAGTTATTTATATATGTCAACTCTCACATGTACTGTATTTTACATATGTACTTAATTTGACATGTAGCACTGAGATATCTATTCACTCACCAATACAGTCATGCACACAGTCAACCGCCCATACAGCTGTTTCCAACATGCACTTTTGAACCCATACATCTATGCACAGAGTCATACACTTCCCAGCCACTCACACACACACTCAGTCTCCCATACAAATGCTTGGGCAACCAATCAATAACCTATATAGTTACTCATATAGCTACTGATCAACACATGCAGCAGTTTACAGAACAACAGACATAATGATGCACAAATTAAGACAGTTTAGTCACTAACCCATGCACTCAGTGAGACACATTTAATCACTCACTCATACAGTCAGTCACGCACCTACTAAATCCTTCATCCAGACACTTCTACATCTACTCATTCTTCAATATGTAAAACATATTTAAACTTTACAGAAACACACAGTCACTGGATGATGTCATCAGTGATGTCATCAGTGATGTCATTTGAGATGTCATCAGTGATGTCATCAGTGATGTCACTGACCATGTCATGAATGATGTAATATGTGACATCATCAGCAGTGGATTGCGGGTGCGTGATATATAGTTAGTACAACTAACTATATATGGAATTTCAATGGTTTTGTGTGAGTAAAATAAGGTTTTTTAAATGCTAATCCCTAACTATATATGGTCTATAACCTATGGTTTTTTCAGTGAATATATATATATATATATATATATATATATATATATATATATATATATATATATTCACTGAAAAAACCATAGGTTATAGACCATATATAGTTAGGAATTAGCATTTACAAAAACTTGAAAATTCACTGAAAAAACCATAGGTTATAGACCATATATAGTTAGGAATTAGCATTTAAAAAACCTTATTTTACTCACACAAAACCATTGAAATTTCATATATAGTTAGTTGCACTAACTATATATTGCGCACCCGCAATCCACTGCTGATGATGTCACATATTACATCATTCATGACATGGTCAGTGACATCACTGATGACATCACTGATGACATCTCAAATGACATCACTGATGACATCACTGATGACAACATCCAGTGACTATGTTTCTGTAAAGTTAAAATATGTCTTACATATTGAAGAATGAGTGGATGTATAAGTGTCTGGACGAAGGATTTAGTAGGTGCATGACTGAATGTATGAGTGAGTGATTAAATGTGTCTCACTGAGTGCATGGGTTAGTGACTAAACTGTCTTAATTTGTGCATCATTATGTCTGTTGTTCTGTAAACTGCTGCATGTGTTGATCAGTAGCTATATGAGTAACTATATGGGTTATTGATTGATTGCCCAAGTATTTGCATGGGAGACTGAGTGTGTGTGTGGCTGGATGGGAGGTGTGTGACTCTGTACAGATCAATGTGTACTTGTATCAATGATTGTATAAGAGAGTAAGTATGTGTTAGTATATGGTTGAAAACGTAAGGTGCTCTATGTTTAACTGTATAGAGTAGAAAATGGAAGTGTGATTGATTCTTTACAGGACTGACTAGGTGTGTGAGTAACTCCATGGATGAGTGGCAGAGTGTGAGTGTCTGTATAGGTGTATGAGTGCATATGATTGTGTTGTAAACATGAGTGATTGTATGTATGAATGATTGTATGGGTGAATGAGTGAATGTGTGTGTAGACGTAGGAATCAGTGAGTACGTATGTAGTAACTAGTATTGGTGTGTCAATGGTTTCCAAAATTATACTCTGTTTTTAACACTGGGTGAAACAGAGGTTATATTAAAATGTGAGGAGATGCATTGTATTGTCACATGAATGATATCATCAGTGATGTGATCATTGATGTCAAGTGAGATGTCATCAGTGATGTCATTTGAGATGTCATCAGTGATGTCATCAGTGATGTCACTGACCATGTCATGAATGATGTAATATGTGACATCATCAGCAGTGGATTGCGGGTGCGCAATATATAGTTAGTGCAACTAACTATATATGGAATTTCAATGGTTTTGTGTGAGTAAAATAAGGTTTTTTAAATGCTAATTCCTAACTATATATGGTCTATAACCTATGGTTTTTTCAGTGAATTTTCAAGGTTTTGTAAATGCTAATTCCTAACTATATATGGTCTATAACCTATGGTTTTTTCAGTGAATTTCAATGGTTTTTTAATAGCAAATATCATAAGCTGTCGAATGTCAAGTACGTGGTAAGAATTTTTTTTTTCGTGTTTATGCACACTGATCTGCTTTGATTGCTGCCCCCCACCCCTCATTTCTATTAGGAGTACTCTCTCTTTGCAGATAGTGAAGGGTAGTTAACGCAGCCCTTTCCCCCTTTGTAATCCGTCGTGCCTGCTTCTCTCTCCATTTGATTGATTGTTCTCTTTGGTTCATTCTCTATTTACAAACAAGCACAGAGTCGCAATACTCTGTTTAGTCTTTGCAGATAGCGAAAAATCGTGTAAAAAAACAAAAGGAATCGAGCAAAATCAGTAGGCCACTAATGGGATCTCTTTTGACCTCGCTAAAATAGAAACATTAGGAACAACCTGTTGAAAATAGCAATGCGTATGTATATAAGCGGCGTTCATTTGTGTTCACAGTACCCCTTGTTGATTGTTTCAATCGAGCATTGAATTGTTCGAAGTTAATTCTCTTAACGATCTTCTCTACCTGCAAACGAGGAAGAATAGGAATATTCTATCTCCCTTTGCAGATAGTGAAGGGTAGGTAACGCAAGCCTTTAACACGTCGTACCTATTTCATTCCTCATTGATTGATTGATTGTCCGAACATTGACTGTTTGGGAATTAGTTCTTTTTGGAGGTATTCCCTGTTTGCAAATAAACGTAGGAAAATCTTTGCAAGTAGTGAAAGGGTACGTAATGCGGACCGTTCTCCCCGTTGTAATCTGTCATGCCTATCTACTCCCCACTGATTGATGCACCTTTTTCACCCGGACCATTTACTAGAGATACGTCATCTGGCCCGACCAGAGAGCACCCCTAGTGAAAAGGACATATGCAATAATAACGAAGTGATCACTGTATCCTGTTAACAGAAACTTTACCATGAAACAACCTGGAAAGAAAAAAATAGGAAAACGAAAATCAGTAGGCCACTGATGAACATGAACTTTTATTAAACAACGAACAAAGAAACGATAACATAACGTAATGATAAAACCTATTAATGTCCTAGAAACAAGAAAACGTTAAAATATGCCAGTGGTGAGAGACCAGAAAAACAGTAAGAGAAACCAAATCACCCCTCGCTGTCCCACCGCCTGCCACGCCAAAAAAATCGATAGACTAGGGAAAATGCAAGTCAGTAGAACATCCACCCCCACTCTGGAAACTTCCAAGGTGGGGCAGGGTTCCGGCTACGCCCAGCCGGGAGCAGCCCATATAAGGCAGGTCCTGCTGCCACGCCTCGGCCAGGAGATCCTAACGTAGGGTGTAGCCGGAGGAGAGGCCGAGACCAGCGGGACCCGGCCAGGGGATTGCCTTTACAACGCTGAACAGTTGCAGGGGGGGGGAATGTCTCCTCGACCCTCCCCTCTCTCTCCCAGTCCGGCCGCGGTGGCCCTTGAGAGTTGCAGGTAGTCCCGCCACATGCTCTTCCGGTCCGACCACCAACGGTCGGGGGGCCGAGGCCGACGGGATCCGGCTGCAGCCGATAAACCAAGAAACCCGTTCATGGGGCCAGAGCCAGGGGCGTCCGGCCGACATCCACCGGAAGCCCGGCCCGAAGACGGACGGGACACTTCTTTCTTTTATAATGGCTGCGACAACACTGGAGGGGGATGTCTTGCACATGCCTCCGACCCCCCCCTCGTCCTCATCGCCTGGTCCGGCCATAACAAATCTCAAGCGAGACGCCGTGGGGTGCACTGGGAGGGAGAGACGGTGCGAACAGGCCTCTCCCGCCTCCCCAGGTGGAGGCTTCCCAGCTGCACCCTCAGCGCTCCAGGCGGTGGCATCCTAACAACTACAGTGCTGCACAGTTTCGGAACGACCTAGATAACGGTTCTTCCACTGTGGCCATGCTGCAACGTCTCGCCCGGCAGGGTGGAGCCCGTCCGCTCATGTGACCCCGCGATCGCCGGTAGCTGCCGAACTCTCAAAATGGCGGTCGACCTGGCAAGAGCGGGCCCAACATAAAGAAATGGCCCGGTCACTGGTTGACTCCACCACCGTAGTCCTCCACGACCTTGAAGATTCTAGAGGAGCCGCGGGAGTCTCCGACCCCCGATGGGGAATGACTGCCATGATCGCCCGTGGAGTGACGAAACTGTATCCGCGGGACGTCGGCGCTCCCATGCTGGCGCCAGCCTCACTTTGAATTACTACAATCCTGCAGACCTCACTTCCGGTGAAAGCACAGTGTGACCCGGTAGGAAAAATTATTGCACCCCCTCCCCTTTTTGACTGATAGTTCAAACCACCGATCCTTTCCTTTGCCCTTTTAACGGAACTTTGGACTGCCTCCCCCTCTTTTACATTTTCTAGAGAAAACAAAACATTAACCACTACATTAGCATAGCAGTTGACACCAGAACTGTTTTCAAATTGAAAACCAACAACATCTTCAACAGAATCCTTTTTGTTTCTGCTGTGACCCTGCTACAGCACAGGCATTGTCCCCAGCAGTAATTCTGCAATGCCGGTAAGAATAGCTGTGGTGCCTACTGGACTCACTCACCCCCGCGGCGCCCCACGCCGTTATTTGCTGGGCGGCAACTTACTAGACATCACTTTCGTGCCATCTAGATTTCAGCGCGTTCTGCTGCCTTGGAACTATTCGCACAACAGACCGCTACTGACAAGAATATTTCATTATTGGTGCTGTCAATTTCAATAAATCTATTGGATAATTAAAAAGAAATTGCCACGGTCTCTTCGTTGTTTAAATGTTTTTACTGTTTTTGTTTTGTTGTATATATTTATATGTTATTAAAGTTTTATATTCCTACTACTTTGTTGGAGTGCTATATATTTTTAATGTGACACATAATTGTAAAAACTTTGATGTACAAAGAGTCATTCCTGGAATCTTCCGCTTCAGGCTCGGTCCCCTCCCCAATCACAATACAGGATGGTTTTCAGATAGTAGGAACGCGTGTGCTGTGACGGATCACATCGGGTGTGGGCCTTGATCTACTATAACTCCTTTGAAGAGGGGTGATTCTTTACAGCTGGGGCCATAAACTACATCTGCAGGGCTAGCTGATAGCCTAGGACCGGCCTGGACATTCGGACACAGAGGAAGAGGAGTGTCAGAGGGTGCGGTAGTGAATAGGGCGAAAGGGAGGTGTCGGGCGGGCACAGAGTGTGATTCTCAGGGAAGAGCAGCGCAGATGGGGGAAGGTTTATTGCCCATGCATAAGACAGAGAGCGGTGGTGACCAGTGCCTGGGGGAGATGCTTACGAGGGTGAGGAGCCATGCTACGAATCGACAGCGTGCAGAGAGTGGGTCTGGTCAAGACATCTAAAATGGCTGCCGTGCACGACAAAAGTGTGGCATTTCAAAAAAGGCAAGATGGCGCAGACAATGTTTTTCAACACTTCCTCATTTCCTTCGAATCGAACGTTAACAGACGTTGGGGCATATTACCAAAGTTAAGCGATATTTATCGCTAACGATGCTTACCAACCAATTTTATACCATTAAGCATCGTCAGAAATTATCGAAGATAAACCTTACTATTATCAAGGTTTATCGCAAATGCGATAATAAACGGCCGCAATGCATGAATATCGCTAAAAACTCAGCGATATTCATGCATTACCGAGCTAATACTCTTAGCCATGTTATCCACCTCCCATTGGATAACATGGCTAAGAACTGCTCAGGGCAGGTGTTACTTTTTGGAGATATTCGCGCTTAGCGCGAATATCTCCAAAAGTTGGTAATAGGAGATAGATATCTTGCATGTTGTAATGCAAGTTATTGTGGTATATGGAACTCATACCATAATCTCTCAGGAAAGCAGAAACTGATCCTTTTGGGACCGCCTAAAAAGGCCTAGGGGGTGAGGAGTACTCTACTTTGCCCCCTTTTCACGTTCCGAACTATTTTATTTTACTCTCTTCTGTAATTACACAAAATACCAGCGATAAGATGCATCGGAGACACACAGTGAGAGAAAGGAGGCCGGAGATGAAGAAGACATGTCAAATACACATTGGAGATAATATAGTGGCAGAAGGGAAGTAAATATGAGTAAACTTACCATGTAACATAAAAATGTTGCACTCTATACTATAAGTCTCATTTTATACTACAATCACTTCGCTACAACCTCATAAATTAAAAATAAAAATAAATAATGTCTCAAACAATTTTTGATTTCTAAATATAAATTTATTCTTCAGAATTTTCTAAATTTGAAACAACTAGTAACATGTCCTCATCAGTAATTTCCTCTTCAATCATCTCATCTGGAATCTCCTCATTAAAAGTCTGCAATGATGATTCTTGTAACTCTATGGTCTCCAAACACTCGATAAATTCGCCATCAAGAGATTGATCAAAAAAATCATTCAATTCATCTCCTCCTTCTGACAATATTTCATTATTGGTGCTGTCCATTTCAATCAATGTAGTGGAATCATTCAAGTCATCTCCTTGTGACAATATTTCATTATTGGTGCTCTCAATTTCAATCAATGTAGTGGAATCATTCAAGTCATCTCCTCCTTGTGACAATATTTCATTATTGGTGCTGTCCATTTCAATCAATCTAATGGAATCATACAAGCCATCTCCTCCTTGTGACAATATTTCATTATTGGTGCTCTCAATTTCAATCAATGTAGTGGAATCATTCAAGTCATCTCCTTGTGACAATATTTCATTCTTGGTGCTGTCCATTTCAATCAATCTAATGGAATCATACAAGTCATGTCCTCCTTGTGACAATATTTCATTATTGGTGCTCTCAATTTCAATCAATGTAGTGGACAATTCAAAAGAAATTGCCACGGTCTCTTCATTGTGAGCCATTTTATTTTGAAATTGCTTGCTGTAAATTGCAGAAAAAAATAATCACTTTCATTTATCGTTTTTAGTAATACATAATATAAAACTAACTTCATCAAGTATTTAGTATAACAGAAGGACTGCAAATAAATAACAGAAAACATTTTTCAAATTATCTTCAAGTGTACAACATAGTTCCCCTTACAAATTAACAACTCACCTTTTTAAAAGTAGCAGAAGTGTTAGTACTGTGTAAATCAAACACCAGAAATTCACCACCAAAAATTCCTCACAAATGTACCTCAGACAGTAGTATCACAAAATGGCTGTGGTTTCCTCTCATTTGACATATATACATAACCAATTAACTTTCATCACACACAAATACAAAACCAAAGTAACATTTTAATTGGTTCTAAATTTCAACACTTTCAAATGTGTTTTCCCCATGCAATTTTCCATAGGACATTTACATACGTCTACAGCCTGAATGGCTGAACGGAATTACACCAAACTTGGCAAAATGGTACATCAAACCTAAGAGGTCAGGAAGGATCTACTATGCCCCCTTATGGTCATTTCCCCCTTCGCTTTGGCCTCCTCTTGTCTCTCAATCCTACCGAGGGACAAGATGGCGGCCGCTACGGACTGTTTGGAATGTTGACAGACGCCGGAGAACCAATCAGCTTCGCAAAGCTCCGTAACGCGAAAAGTACGCGAAGCGGAGCGCTGTTACAGATATATATCTTTTTTTCAACGTTAATTTCTCAAAATCCACTGGAGCACATATATTGAGACCTAGCAAAGGCACATCGGGCTACCAGTCCCTAATATTTTGCCAAGTTTCGTGCAAATCCATTCAGCCGTTCGATTATTATTATTTTGTTTTTTTTTTGCCCCGCGGGGCCCTTTTAAAACCTCCACATCAAACCTAGGGGGTCAGCGAGGATCTACTATGCCCCCTTATAGTTATTTCCCCCTTTGTTTTGACCTCCTCTTGTCTCTCGATCCTACCGAGAGACAAGATGGCGGCCGCTACGGACTGTTTGGAATGTTGACAGACGCCGGAGAACCAATCAGCTTCGCTTCACAAAGCTCCGTTGCGCGAAAAGTCCGCGAACCAGAGCGCTAACCGGTCCGCTGTTACAGATATATATCTTTTTTTAAACGTTAATTTCTCAAAATCCACTGGAGCACATATATTGAGACCTACAAAAGGCACATCGGGCTACCAGTCCCTACAATTTTGCCAAGTTTCGTGCAAATCCATTCAGCCGTTCGGGCTAAAAGTGAGGCCAACCGCCCTATGGAAAACTCAATGTTAAAAACACGTTTTGGGACCCCCCTTTTTTCTCGGCCCCCACTGGACGAACCCCCCCCAAATTTTCAAGGGCTGCTCAGAAACAAAATGTGCCATTTTCCTGAAAATTTCAGCCGATTCCGTCCACAAACGCCAAAGTTATTAGACATAGAATTTTCAAAAAACCCATAGAGAAAAAATCCTAACTATATATACCTACTGGCGACCGCCAGTAGGTAATATTACCTATACATAGTTAGGATTTTTTTGAATAGGGATTTCTGAAAATTCTATGTTGAATAACTTTGGCGTTGATGGACGGAATTGGCTGAAATTTTCAGGAAAATGGCACATCTTGTTTCTGAGCGTCCCCTATGAGTTTGGGGGGGTTTCGTCAAGTGGGGGTTGAGAAAAAAGGGGGGTTCCAAAACGTGTTTTTAACATTGAGTTTTCCATAGGGCGGTTGGACTCACTTTTAGCTCGAACGGCTGAATGGATTTCCACAAAACTTGGCAAAATTGTAGGGACTGGTAGCCCGATGTGCCTTTGCTATGTCTCAAGATATATGCTCCAGTGGTTTTTACGAAAATTACCTTTGAAAAATATATATTGGGCTACATTGGGCTATATATATGTTAGAGCCCAAATGTAGCCCAATGTAGCCCAATGTAGCCCAATGTAGCCCAAAGATGGCCACCAGAGACAAAAAAAAACAAATGTAGCCCAAATATCAGCCAGATGTAGCCCAACTATAGCCCAGTGACAGAACGTCCCAGAGTGTTCTAAAGAACAACTAGAGCGCTAACAGTCTTACTTATGACAAAAGTATGGCACACCCGAAGTCATCTTGATTGGAATAAAGTGTTAACACTTAAAACATTTAATTTGCAAAGGAACAAAATGAGGGGTTTCATTTTGCCATAGAAAGTATGATTAGTGCTGAAAAAAGAAAAATTAGGGCACATTTTGAGTGACTTCTCAAATCCTGGAGAGAATTGTCGCAAGAGGCAGAGGAAGGGGAAGGGGAATGCAATCATATTCCAACAAAGGATACAGGGGAAGAGGAAGGGGAACGCAGAATCAAACAGCCCCCTTGCCAGCACCCGAAAAAAACCCGCAGATCAAAGCGGAGAAAGAAGACAGTAACCCCTTCGCAATCGGAAACAAACCTAATTGTAAATCTCTCTGAACATCAACTAACCGAGACAGAACGCACGGTCTTGAATAAAGGGTTATCATTTTGCCCTGAATCACACTTTGATTACACTGAGACACGGATAGACTTTTACAAGTATGTTAGAAAATTAAAGTTAGCCAAGGTACTTGCTGGCAAACGGATGGAATCCGAAAACACAGTAAATGAAAACACAGATGATATCGTGTTCACCACAATTGAAGAATTACCTGACTTAAGGCATAGTTTTGAAACGCTGTTTGATCAAAATGGCATCTCGTTATCAGATTCGGAAATCTTGGAAGAATTAAATATTCAAACAAATGAGAGACTTAGCACTGGACTAAGGAGAAAATCGAGATATTATCCTATCTTATCTCCAGGTAACAAAATAGATCTGTTTTCAGACGCAATAACAAAAGAACTCGACAATCTTTCAAAAGTGCGAAATAATTCACGTGAGAATCTCTCGAAGGCAGAACGCAATGCAATTAAAACTTTGATGGAGAATGACAAAATAACAATAACACCTGCTGATAAGGGGGGCAATATTGCATTGATGCAAACAACAGATTATATAGCAGAAGCAGAAAGACAATTGAATCAAGAAAATAACTACAAGAAACTAGATACAAATCCGTATGGGAAAATGAAGAAGGAATTACAGGAACATTTAGATATGTGGTACAAAAGAGGTCTGATCAATGAAGAAGAGAAAAAATATCTAACAATTGAGCACCCAATAATACCATGCATATACTTTTTACCCAAGATCCACAAAACTCTAATAAATCCTCCAGGAAGACCAATTGTCTCCTCCTGTGGTTCACTATATGAAAATATCTCTAATTACGTCGATACATTCTTAGCTCCCATTGCCCAAAGTCTGCCCTCCTACATAAAAGATACCGGAGACTTCTTAAGAATTCTGATGAACGTAACCTGGAACTCTGACTATCTCTTAGCCACAATTGATGTAATTTCACTTTACACGTCAATTCGTCATGAGGTAGGAATGGAAGCATGTGAATATTATTTGAAGCAACGCAGCATCACGCAACTAGATCACACAAGAATGCTGATAAAGATGGTGGATCTATGTTTGAAGAACAATCTGTTTCTTTTCAACAAACAAATGTATAAGCAAGAGTGTGGTACAGCCATGGGCATTTCTCTATCTCCTAACTATGCAAACATCACCATGGGCTGGTGGGAGAAGACCACAGCAAGGAACCAAGACAACCAATCAGATCTGGACCGAATAATACTTTGGGTGCGTTGTATCGACGACCTTTTTATTATTTGGAATGGTACAAACTCTCAGTTTCAGAATTATTTTAGAAAACTGAATGACAATGATCTGGGTTTACAGTTCACGTGCACGACAAACAAAAAGGAGATAGATTTCCTAGACACTAAAATATAAGTGTCTGATGGAAAATTGGAATCCACCCTATTTCGCAAGAAAACTGCAACAAATAGTGTGCTGCATGGAACGAGTTTCCATCCAAAATCCCTTTTAAACAGCATACCATATGGAGAATTCACACGCCTAAAGAGAAACTGTTCCAAACCAGAGGACGCGGAAAGAGTAATTCAAGAAAGCAAACGAAGATTCACAGCAAGAGGATATGAGGAACGTGTTCTGAAAAAATGTAAGAACAAAATAGATCAAAAAACCAGGACACAAACGTTGATTGAACGATCAAAGACGAAAACGGAAAAAAACGCACCACCCAGATTTGTAACAACTTTCAGTAAGGAAAGTGGAAATATTGCCCGAATAATGAAGAAATACTGGCATCTCCTGTCAGGGGATCCTGACATTGGAGCAACAATTGGCGAAGTACCATCAATAACGTACAAGAAAAACACCTCTTTGAAAGATCTACTGGTCAAAAGTTACTTTCAAGTAAAACCGAAATCAGACTGGTTGCAAGACCAGCGGAAAGGTTTTCAACCATGCAGTACATGTAAAGCTTGCAAGATTGGAAAAAACATTAAATTAATCCAAGAACCAGATGGAAAACTAATGAAAATAGACCAATATATCACATGTACTTCCAAAAATGTGGTATACATCGTGAAATGCAAATGTGGTATGAAGTACATTGGATGCACCACGTGCATGTTAAAAAAGAGGATCTTGGAACACATTCGAGCAGTAAAAAATTTGAATATGCAATACGCTACCGCCAAACATTTAAGTACATGCCAGAATGGCGATTGGAGACAAATGCATTTCTATGGAGCAAAAATGCTGGGGAAAATGGAAAGAGGTGGTGACGCAATCCAAAAGCTCCGTCAAATGGAGTCTCGTATGATAATCAGACTCGGAACAAAACACCCCAGAGGAATGAACTTTGGGGAAGACCTCCACATTCATCTGGAATAAATGTTCAAAAGACTGTAACAGTGACGATATGGGTACTATACCCAATACTCTAACATTGATAAGCATAAATGTGCATGCCACAGTGAACTAGAAGTCGCGACATACAAATGATGTGACTGAAACACACACAATGTCTTTCTTTTTCTTTAATATTTCTAATGCTTGCAACTACATTTCCCAGAATGCCTCCTAATGGCAAAACTGGGATAGTATAAAAAGTAACACTGTGGAAGGACTAACCGACCGTGAGCAAGGCCAGTTGTGGCTGAAACGCGTTGGTGGGGTGAAGCAGTAATTAAATAAGGCTTTAAAGAGTACCCTGGCTGTGCCGCCTCTTTTGTTCAACAATATATATATATATATATATATATATATATATATATATATATATATATATATATTACCTACTGGCGGTCGCCAGTAGTTATATATAGAGTGGATTTTTTTGAATAGGGATTTCTGAAAATTCTATGTTGAATAACTTTGGCGTTGATGGACGGAATTGGCTGAAATTTTCAGGAAAATGGCACATTTTGTTTCTGAGCGTCCCCTGAGAGTTTGGGGGGGGTTTCGTCAAGCGGGGGCCGAGAAAAAAGGGGGTCCCAAAACGTGTTTTTAACATTGAGTTTTCCATAGGGCGGTTGGACTCACTTTTAGCTCAAACGGCTGAATGGATTTCTATGAAACTTGGCAAAATTGTAGAGACTGTTTGCCCGATGTGCCTTTGCTAGGTCTCAAGATATGTGCTCCAGTGGATTTTGAGAAATTAATGTTCAAAAAAATATACATATCTGTGACAGCGTCCCGGTTAGCGCCCCGGTTTGCGTACCAGACGCGTAACGGAACTTCGCGAGGAGAAGCGGATTGGCTCTCCGGTGACTGTCAACATTCTAAACAGTCCGGAGCGGCCGCCATCTTGTCTCTCGGTAGAATCGAGAGACAAGAGGTGGAAATAAACGAAGGGGGAAATGAATGAAAGGGGGCAAGGTAGACCCCTCCTGACCCCCTAGGATTGATGTGGGGGCTATTAAAGGGCCCCGCGGGGCAAAAAAGTAAAATACATTTTTTTTCGATTTTTCGCGGTGGAAGCGCTACCCGGTAGGCGAACCGGGTAGCTCACCGGTAGCGTAACGGGAGTCCGCCATCTTGTGTTTCGGACAAATTTAGTCACAAGATGGAGGATAAACAATGTTGGGAATGGGTATAAGGGGGCACGGGAGACATATCCTGACCCCGTAGGTTTTCTGAGGGTGGCTGAGGAGGCCCATATATGTAAAAAAACAACCCTTTTTTTTAAAAAATTTCGCACGGTTAGCGCCCGGTCCGCGCACCGGGTAGCGTTCCGGAAAGCGTAACAAGGGGAAAACCAAGGGAAATATTAAAATAATATTTTAGAGTGCTTTGAGGTAGGGTAGCTCTGAATAGAGCTGTTGTGTTGTGTGGGTGATGTAAGTACCAACATGTAGGTACCAATGAAGAGTCTAAAATTCAATGTACACCGTCTCCTCTGTAGATATTTTGTATTTTCTAATATGGGTTATTTAAATGTAAATGTGTGGAAAAGCACTTCATGCTTTAAAGCAATTGTATTTTTGAGCTGATTGTTCTTTCCTCTTAGTCCTCCTCTTTGTTTTTTTTTCCCCACACTCTTCTTCAGCATGATAGTTGATAAATTCGTTCCCTCAAAAAATGTATATACATAAAAAAATTATATTAAATACATATACAATATATTTTTCCTTTAAAAGAAGAATACATTTTACAGCTTTTGATATTTGCTATTAAAAAACCATTGAAATTTACTGAAAAAACCATAGGTTATAGACCATATATAGTTAGGAAGTAGCATTTACAAAACCTTGAAAATTCACTGAAAAAACCATAGGTTATAGACCATATATAGTTAGGAATTAGCATTTACAAAACCTTATTTTACTCACACAAAACCATTGAAATTCGCATATATAGTTAGTTGCACTAACTATATATCGCGCACCCGCAATCCACTGCTGATCATGTCACATATTACATCATTCATGACATGGTCAGTGACATCACTGATGACATCACTGATGACATCTCAAATGACATCACTGATGACATCACTGATGACAACATCCAGTGACTGTATGTTTCTGTAAAGTTAAAATATGTCTTACATATTGAAGAATGAGTGGATGTATAAGTGTCTGGATGAAGAATTTAGTAGGTGCATGATTGACTGTATGAGTGAGTGATTAAATGTGTCTCACTGAGTGCATGGGTTAGTGACTAAACTGTCTTAATTTGTGCATCATTATGTCTGTTGTTCTGTAAACTGCTGCATGTGTTGATCAGTAGCTATATGAGTAACTATATGGGTTATTGATTGGTTGCCCAAGTATTTGTATGGGAGACTGAGTGTGTGTGTGGGTGGCTGGGAGGTGTATGACTCTGTGCATAGATGTGTGAGCAGTTGATTCACTAGATGTATGGGTTCAAAAGTGCATGTGGAAACAGCTGTATGGGCGGTTGACTGTGTGCATGAGTGTATTGGTGAGTGAATGGATATCTCAGTGCTACATGTCAAAGTAAGTACATATGTAAAACACAGTACATGTGAGAGTTGACATATATAAATAACTGTGCATAAGAGCCAGTGAATGTGTGAGTGGCTGTATGGATCATTGTGAACTTGTATCAGGGATTGTATAAGAGAGTAAATATGTGTTAGTATATGTTTGAATAAGTAAGGTGTGTATAACTGTATAGTTGAGGAAATGGAGGTGTGATTGATTCTTTGCATGACTGACTAGGTGTGTGAGTAACTCCATGGATGAGTGACAGTCTGTGAGTGTCTGTTTACACTGAGTGTATCTAAGGTTATATTAGAGTCTGAAGAGGTTCATCGTATTATCACATGAATGATGTCATCCGTGATGTGATCAGTAATGTCAAATGAGATGTCATCAGTGATGTCATCAGTGATGTCATTTGAGATGTCATCAGTGATGTCATCAGTGATGTCATTTGAGATGTCATCAGTGATGTCATCAGTGATGTCATTTGAGATGTCATCAGTGATGTCATCAGTGATGTCATTTGAGATGTCATCAGTGATGTCATCAGTGATGTCACTGACCATGTCATGAATGATGTAATATGTGACATGATCAGCAGTGGATTGCAGGTGCGCGATATATAGTTAGTGCAACTAACTATATATGCGAATTTCAATGGTTTTGTGTGAGTAAAATAAGGTTTTGTAAATGCTAATTCCTAACTATATATGGTCTATAACCTATGGTTTTTTCAGTGAATATATATATATATATATATATATATATATATATATAACCTACTGGCGGTCGCCAGTAGGTATATATAGTTAGGATTTTTTCCCTATGGGTTTTTTGAAAATTCTATGTCTAATAACTTTGGCGTTTGTGGACGGAATTGGCTGAAATTTTCAGGAAAATGGCACATTTTGTTTCTGAGCAGCCCCTGAAAATTTGGGGGGGTTTCGTCAAGGGGGGGCCGAGAAAAAAGGGGGGTCCCAAAACGTGTTTTTAACATTGATTTTTCCATAGGGCGGTTAGCCTCACTTTTAGCCCGAACGGCTGAATAGATTTGCACGAAACTTGGCAAAATTGTAGGGACTGGTAGCCCGATGTGCCTTTTGTAGGTCTCAATATATGTGCTCCAGTGGATTTTGAGAAATTAACGTTTAAAAAAAGATATATATCTGTAGCAGCGGACCGGGCAGCGCTCCAGGACGCGTACCTTTCGCGCAACGGAGCTTTGTGAAGCGAAGCTGATTGGTTCTCTGGCGTCTGTCAACATTCCAAAAAGTCCGTAGCTGCCGCCATCTTGTCTCTCGGTAGGATCGAGAGACAAGAGGAGGCCAAAACAAAGGGGCAAATAACCATAAGGGGGCATAGTAGATCCTCCCTGACCCCCTAGGTTTAATGTGGAGGCTTTAAAACGGCCCCGCGGGGCAAAAAAAAATAATTTTTTTTTTGTTTTTTTGCGTGGGTAGCGCCCGGTCCGGGAACCGGGAAGCTTTCTGGGCAGCGTACTGCAATGAAAAATGAATGATAGACTTTTATTTTTTAAGGATTGTTTATTGTGTTTAATAATTTATTAAACTTTCTAACGCGGCGCGTCATATGACGCATTACGCGACAACGCAGGTCCAGAATATAGTGAAAATGTCTCCACCAACCAGCGGACGGCACACAACCCCTTTCAGCAGGCTAAATAGTTCTGTTAAATGACAACAGAAGGGACAGGCAACAAGAACCATCAGTCAAAGAGGGGAGGGCAAGTTCTTCTCTACCGGGTCACGTTGGAGCGCTACCGGAACTGATCGAATTGGTAGTCTACAGTGTTTCTGGATGTTTCAGACTGAAGCTGGCGTTAGCATGAGAGCACCACCATTTCGTAGCTCCGTCGTGGCCATTCCACGAGCAATCATGCTAGGCGCTCCCCACCAGAAGCCTGCGGGAGTCGGGGGCCCCCCAAGACTTTTGTAGAATCTTCAAGGATGAGGGGACGCTTTCGAGAATGGAGCCCAAGCTCTAGCAGACAAGCGTCCGAGTTCCAAGGTGTCGCAGGCCCATTTTAGTGGACCACGCCCAAATCTGAAGAGATGGCCGCCATTTTGAGAGTCCTGTGGCAGCCGCCTATCGCTGCGCCGCAAGAGCGGGAGCAACTCAAGTACATGGTGAGCGAGACGCTGTAGTCGAAAGAGCGGGCGGTAAACAGCTGAATAGCGGAAGAGGCACAGTGTAGCAAAAGCGGGCTGAATGGCAAATGAAACGGAAAAGGGGTGCCCCACTACAGCGTGTCTTTAGGTGAAACGGATTGTGGGACAAGGTGAAGAATGGAAGAGTCACCAAAAGGAAAAAAGTTCCGCTTGACCCCGGGAGCCGGCCACCTATGTCGGGGGCGATCTCAGGCCACACCAGGGCAACACGACTTGGGGAGGGGGCCGGAGCCAAGCGCCCCCTCCGAGTCCGCGACATGACACCGTCCCTCGGGGGCCTCCGTCAAGCGGTTCAGGGTGGCACCGCATCACAACAGCCCCCACTTACTTTAAGAATAGTGAAGATGAAGCAATTGCAAATAGGCTTCAGACAATGTTACAAGCACTCCTCAAAACTTTGAACTTTCAGAGTGCATGAGTTGGGACAGCGAGGGGTGATTTGGTTTCTCGGATTTGGTTTCTCGGACTGTTTTTCTGGTCTCTCACCACTGGCATAGTTTAACGTTTTCTTGTTTCTAGGACATTAATAGGTTTTATCATTACGTTATGTTATCGTTTCTTTGTTTGTTGTTTAATAAAAGTTCATGTTCATCAGTGGCCTACTGATTTTCGTTTTCCTATTTTTTTCTTTCCAGGTTGTTTCATGGTAAAGTTTCTGTTAACAGGATACAGTGATCACTTCGTTATTATTGCATATGTCCTTTTCACTAGGGGTGCTCTCTGGTCGGGCCAGATGACGTATCTCTAGTAAATGGTCCGGGTGAAAAAGGTGCATCAATCAGTGGGGAGTAGATAGGCATGACAGATTACAACGGGGGAGAAAGGTCCGCATTACGTACCCTTTCACTACTTGCAAAGATTTTCCTACGTTTATATGCAAACAGGGAATACCTCCAAAAATAACTAATTCCCAAACAGTCAATGTTCGGACAATCAATCAATCAATGAGGAATGAAATAGGTACGACGTGTTAAAGGCTTGCGTTACCTACCCTTCACTATCTGCAAAGGGAGAGAGAATATTCCTATTCTTCCTCGTTTGCAGGTAGAGAAGATCCTTAAGAGAATTAACTTCGAACAATTCAATGCTCGATTGAAACAATCAACAAGGGGTACTGTGAACACAAATGAACGCCGCTTATGTACATACGCATTGCTATTTTCAACAGGTTGTTCCTAATGTTTCTATTTTAGCGAGGTCAAAAAGAGATCCCATTAGTGGCCTACTGATTTTGCTCGATTCCTTTTGTTTTTTTACACGATTTTTCGCTATCTGCAAAGACTAAACAGAGTATTGCGACTCTGTGCTTGTTTGTAAATAGAGAATGAACCAAAGAGAACAATCAATCAAATGGAGAGAGAAGCAGGCACGACGTATTACAAAGGGGGCAAAGGGCTGCGTTAACTACCCTTCACTATCTGCAAAGAGAGAGTACTCCTAATAGAAATGAGGGGTGGGGGGCAGTATTCAAAGCAGATCAGTGTGCATAAACACGAAAATGTTTTTACTTACCACGTACTTGACATTCGACAGCTTATGATATTTGCTATTAAAAAACCATTGAAATTCACTGAAAAAAACATAGGTTATAGACTATATATAGTTAGGAATTAGCATTTACAAAACCTTGAAAATTCACTGAAAAAACCATAGGTTATACACCATATATAGTTAGGAATTAGCATTTAAAAAACCTTATTTTACTCACACAAAACCATTGAAATTCCATATATAGTTAGTTGCACTAACTATATATCGCGCACCCGCAATCCACTGCTGATCATGTCACATAT
Organism: Lissotriton helveticus; assembly: GCF_964261635.1. NCBI lineage: Eukaryota > Metazoa > Chordata > Amphibia > Caudata > Salamandridae > Lissotriton > Lissotriton helveticus. The sequence continues at coordinate 2,009,112,758 of NC_136057.1, read as the reverse complement.
TACATCATTCATGACATGGTCAGTGACATCACTGATGACATCACTGATGACATCTCAAATGACATCACTGATGACATCACTGATGACATCTCATTTGACATCATTCTTGTGCTAATACGATAAACCTCTTCAGACTCTAATATAACCTTAGATACACTCAGTGTAAACAGACACTCACACACTGCCACTCATCCATGGAGTTACTCACACACCCAGTCAGTCATGCAAAGAAACAATCTCACCTCCATTTCTTCAACTATACAGTTAAACACACCTTACTTATTGAAACATATACTAACACATATTTACTCTCTTATACAATCCCTGATACAAGTTCACAATGATCGATACAACCACTCACTCATTCAGTGGCTCTCATGCACAGTTATTTATATATGCCAACTCTCACATGTACTGTGTTTTACATATGTACTTACTATGACATGTAGCATTGAGATATCCATTCACTCATCAATACACTCATGCACACAGTCAACTGCCCATGTAGCTGTTTCCACATGCACTCTTGAACTCATACACCTAGTGAATAAACTGCTCACACATCTATGCATAGAGTCTCACACCTTCCAGCCACCCCCACACAAACTCAATCTCCCATAGAAATACTTGGGCAACCAATTAATAACACATATAGCCTCTCGTATAGCTAATGATCAACACATGCAGCAGTTTACAGAACAACAGACATAATGATGCACAAATTAAGACAGTTTAGTCACTAACCCATGCATTCAGTGAGACACATTTAATCACTCACTCATACAGTCAGTCATGCACCTACTAAATCCTTCATCCAGACACTTATACATCCACTCAAGACATATTTTAACTTTACAGAAAAATACAGTCACTGGATGTTGTCATCAGTGATGTCATCAGTGATGTCATTTGAGATGTCATCAGTGATGTCATCAGTGATGTCACTGACCATGTCATGAATGATGTAATATGTGACATGATCAGCAGTGGATTGCGGGTGCGCGATATATAGTTAGTGCAACTAACTATATATGGAATTTCAATGGTTTTGTGTGAGTAAAATAAGGTTTTTTAAATGCTAATTCCTAACTATATATGGTGTATAACCTATGGTTTTTTCAGTGAATTTTCAAGGTTTTGTAAATGCTAATTCCTAACTATATATAGTCTATAACCTATGGTTTTTTCAGTGAATATATATATATATATATATATATGTATTAGTGTATTTTTTAAATCTAAACGAGTGTTTTTTCATGACTTGCAAAAGATATGCTTTCTTTTCCTAAACTTTACTCCAACAATAAAGAAATTAGAATCTATTTTCACGCGCAATAGCTGCATGAATAAACCCAATTTTTCAGCTGGCGAAGATTGAAAGTCTTTCTGAGGCAGCCAGATGGAGATGTTACGGGGTCACCTGGATTTTCAGTGAGGGCAGCCATTTGTATGCTTCTCACTTGATCAGTGAGTCATACAAAGCAAGTGTTTGCATACAAAATTAGAATGTTTTCAAGCAGGAGCTGCTGTGGAAAGTAGCAAATAATCTGATACCGAACAATATAATTTATGCACAAGGAGAGTGGATGTTGAAACCTGGAGGAAACAGTAATGTGAATTTACTGCACCCTATTGTATCAATAGCCGAGAGTGTGCATTGTACTAAACTATGCTAGCTCAGACCTTGTTTATCATTGTATACAATATGGGTAATTGTTCATAAAGAATTAAAAGAAGAAGTGTTTTTCAAACTAAATTCAATGGAATCAGTTTCCTTTCAGATAAAACCCTCGAGCAATGCAAAATAAACCTAGTAGCAACATTTTTAGAGCCGGGTCTCATTTAAATGAAGAGTACATTAATTAATCAATGATTGTATTCATGAAATCATAACCACTAAGTTATTCTGGATAATCAAATGCCAGAAAATGATTGGACAGTTCCACTTTTGTGTTTTTTTTCTAGAAAACATACTTCCTTCAGCTAGTGCTTTTTCATCATATGCAAAATAATATTTAATTATATATAACTGCACCAGTGCTTATTTCAACTGCCCATTTTACTGGAAAATGTCGGTACCACTTCCTAAATGGTCCTCGGTGTGACTTTAGTATACTTAGGTCCTGATTACGAGCTGAGGTGTTATTTATTGTACATGATAAATAACGATACCATGAGGTACTTTATTTATTGTGTGTGATAAATAACACCTATCACGAGTTTGTGGGGAATAACACGCAGTTGTTGGTGTTCCGCGACCCAAAATCTGCATGGTACTGTTAAATACGGTACAATTTCCCATCTTAAATTTCGGCAGGTTGGACCTGTGATTGGTTGAAATGCAAATCATGCTTGAGGAACTGATTTTAGCTTCGCCGCCGCATTATATAAACAGTATCTCCATTTTTCATTGTTTTGCTTCTATTAGAAGCCACTTTTTACTCTGATTGCGTATGGATTAACTAGCATGATCATGATAACAAGGCATGCCCTTCAAATTAAGCTGTTTTCCGTCCCTCTTGGCCCATTGCAACTAATGATTCCACAGGACTAATTACCTGAAAGCAGGAACACGGTAAATTGATTGACCTCCTAACAAAGAAGAAGAGTTGAAAAGATTCATATACTTTGCTGCAAAACGCCAAAATGAATGTTTTCCTTTGGAAGCGCATTATGAATGACATAAAAAGATAAAGTTTGTACAGTGAACAAATGCAAACGCACTTTTCGAATAGGATTGCCCTCTGGTTCCATATATATTGAGAACCATGTTTCCAGTGCTTGCTTTTCATTTAAGAAAATTGTGGATTCTGTGAGTTTCAGTCTTACTAATTATTTGAATGAACACAATTATAAATATGCATATATTGTATAAATTGATTCATATACAGCTCAGGAATTATGTTTATTGTTATAAAGGGAGTATCTTCTAAATACAAATTCGACATGAAGGTGCTGACTTGTAAAGCTGAGTATCTGATTCTAGCGAAAGTGGCCAATGTAACCTTTGCATAAGACTGGAGACTGAAGTTTTTCGAAACCTAACAAAAGTGATTTTTCCAAGTAGAGGCAAACAAGTAATACGTGTTGAAGTTCTACTATTTCCTTCACCTAAATTGTGGATAAGTCTGCTGAGAGGCTAAATATTGAGGGACCTTAATCATCGGACGGCCTAAGCTTTAAACTGATCCTGACAAGTAGGGCAACTTTGCTCTTGCAAAGGTGACAACATTTTCCCAAAATCATCTGACTTTGGCTGAGACATAGTTTACCTAATCAAATCAGCAATGACAAAGAATTGACTCAAGATGTCCTTTGGTTGGAATGCCCTACAGCAAGTAATCATGGCTGGAACTCACCCAACGTCTGAAGTGCCAAGAGGCTCCAGACAGGGAGCAGTGTAGAATGAAAAGGACAGGGTGGGAGTTCAGGATATGTGATGTCTTTATTTAGGGATGGGGTTAATAGCACTGTGAGCAGGAGATTGTGCATATTGTGGTAGGCTCAAGGCAGGGGACAGTGTGTGGAGTGGAGGGCAGGGAGTTGGGTAGAGCAGGGCTGCAGCCGTAGACAGCATGGGAGATGGGGCAATGGGCTGGAATCTGGGTGAGGGAGTATTCTAGGCGGTGGAGTCTCGGAGCACGTAGGGGATAAATGCTGGCAAGGTTTGGCAGTTTACCTCCTGTTTAGAGCAAAACATGGACTGATTTCGCACTAACTGATAGGCCACTACCCTGTTACCTATTTTCTCAACTTAGCAAAGATACAGATTTGCTAAGCTGGCAAAAAGCCACAAACTATGTAAATTTGGGAATTAACCTCCAGGAAACCTTATTCTCCCTAACACCAGTCCAGAATCCATTTGTTTGTCCATCCTTCAATATTTTATTCACATGCATTGACATACATTTCCATAGATGGCGAAGACTAGTCTCCCAAGGGTCCGAGTGAGTGTAATTATACACATTTAAATTGTTAGAAATGGGGTTTCTGGTTAGCTCGGGTATGCACCTAAGCCAGGCAGAACCCCCCACTCTAGTCAGGGTAAGGAAGTTACACACACAAGAAAATCCCGGCTTACCCCCTTGGTAGCTTGCCAGAGCTGTGGTGTTGGGTTCAATCAGGCCTACATACTCTGCTAAACTCTCGAAACACCTTAGTGTAGAAGTTGGCACGGACACTGGAAAATGCAAAAGACAGGTTTATTAAGACCCCATGGGGTGGTGGTACATTCCTACAGCACCCTTCGGCAATGCAAGAAGTAGCACACCGAGTATCGGTGCACGACCTCTTTTATACAGTTTAATAGGAATAAAAAGATAGGCGTTTACAAGTTTACACATTTTAGGTACATATAAGGTCATTTTTGGAACACAGCCAGCATGTGGGAGGAGTCCAGTAGTACTGGTCAGTTTGGGATAACATTCCTAAAGAATGACCAGTTGATGTATAATGCGCATGTGTGCTTGACCAGTACTAAAAATAGCTTGTTGCTGGGCAAAGTAGACGACCATGGGTATCAAGAAAGGACAAAAAGGCATGCTGACCACGAGGCAGCGTGTTCATACAAATGGAAGCCAAAGGATTCAAAATGGCCCCCGTATATTTTAGTCAATTTAAGAGAAAAGAGATCGTGTAGTTGAGCTAAACGCTAATTCAGGAACTGCCAAAATACGACAGACGACCCTTTTAGCGTTTAGCAAAAGCTACCTCATAACTAAAGTAATCAGAGTATTCATCATCAATATTGATGGCCATTATCTTCATTATTTCATCATTAATTAGTTTCTCTTGCTTAATAATAGCTTGTTTGGACGGAATACAAGCTGTGATACATACAGAGCATAAGGTAGGACCACATTGAATACATAGACACAGGGAAAACAGTACTCCGATAATAATACATAGAATAGTTAATAGCTTCCAACCCCATGTACTAAGTAGAGTCCAGAACCAACTAGAAAAGGTCCATGTTCCATTCTCTGGGTGAATCTCAGCAGCTATTTTATGCAGCTTAGTAATAGCATCATACACGGAAGGTGAATTATCTGGCACGTACACACAGCAACTACTACCGATAATGCGGCATGCACCTCCACGATCAGCTAGTATCACGTCTAGAACCATCCTGTTCTGGAGCGTTACAATTCTAGTAATCTGCAATTCTTCAGTTATGTTTCCCAAAGCAGAGGCAGTTTCATTAGCAACTGCTTCCACAACACGTGTAAGTCGTCTTATCTTTCTACTGTTTAATGCAGCTCCTACAAATGAAAATAATCCTAAATTGAAATCTACATATTGCTGTAAGGAGGTATCGGTCTGGTCTACTCCATCGATATCTAATGTTCTTTTAACCCTATTTAGTACAAAATCATGATACAATACATAATCATTATGATACATAGGTGGAGCAATAAATACAGGCGGTAATACAAAAGATATGTAACAAGCTCCTAACCATCCAATTGGAAGACGATGATATCCCTTATTTCCACAAATAAAATATGTATTACGTGATGCTACGAATGCAATTCCATTTGGTGTATCAAATGTAAGCGTGATATTACATTCGCTTCGGCCTACAGGGATTGTACCTTTATTTCGAATACAAAGATCTGCTTTCGTATCAATAACAGTTATCACATGAGAGGTCGATACATTTATGAATCTTTGATTTGTAAAAATACGAGGTATAGATACATTGTCCGGACGGTATTCTTCCCATTCAAATTTAGTTCCTTCATCTTGTGGATAGCCATCTTTGTCATTGAAGCATATTTTATTTAACCGAAAAAGTAGTCCACCTTTCGTTGGCCATCGTAAAGTGAAAAGAAGAGTGTACCAAGCATTGCAGGAACCATTATGAGAAAACGGGAGAGGAATGAATGGAGTTCCTCCCCTCTTCTGATGTCCAGGCAACATTCCACATACCCAACAATTGGACATGTTGGTCATGTTATGAGTGTGATGCAAAATCTGAATGAAACTGTTATTCAAATAAGTCTGTCTATGTCTCTCTTCATGATAAGGCAAAGTAAAATGGAAATGCTCAGATGGGCTTGGAGTGGTAGGCAGTAAATGTTCTCGTGCAGGAAACAATTGTTCTATAGTCCAAGCTATTACTGCTATTACCACTATAGTCAAAGCAAACAGTACAGCACCAAAGATTCTCCCCTTTCTTGTCGGAGGAGGTGCCATAGTTCACGAAACAAAATTCTTCAGAAGCAAAACTAAAAAATAAAAAGGTAGTTCTGGACTGAGGCTGCCGTTGGTTTTTCCTCCGAGATTCAAGACGGGTGTCGCTACACTGGACAGAACTGATCCCCCCCCCCCTTGATATTCCCGGCTTCCGTTTCACAAACCTCAGAATGGTAACTAACCAGTTTCAAAAATGCTAGAAAAATTATTTCCTAGGACGTAGATTGTACTTCACTCCATCAGAAACAGTGTGGTCCGAGAAGGCTCCCTCCAGTTCGTTAACAGCTGGGCTCTTTTCTGCATCCAGAATATCTCTGTAGTCAGATAACACCACAGGGCTCACCAGGTCCGGAGAGACACGTCGGCAGTGCGTCGAATGTATCCACCGCTTCTTGTTCGTGACGCGCACAGCCGTCCGTGTTGCTAGCAGCACTTGTTCTGGGCCACGCCACCTCGGTTCCAGGCTGCTGGTTCTCTCAAATACCTTAATCATAACATGGTCACCAGGACGGAGATCGTGAGCCTCTCCAGTGGAGTTATCGGGAAGCGCTTCTCAAAACCTGTTGATGTATAGAAAGTAAATCATTTGTTAATCGTGCCAAATAATCGTTCATCATTATACAAGGCACATCATGTATCAACCGAGGCTTAGGAACTCCCCAAATATTCATCGGCCTTCCAAACACCACTTCATAGGGTGTGAGGCCAGATCGGGAATGTGGCACTGATCGAATAGACAGCAATGCCAAAGGCAGGGCGTCCGGCCATTTCAAAGATGTGGATGCCACGATCTTTGCTAGCTTCAGCTTTAGAGTTGCATTATACCTTCCTACCAAACCTGCTGATTGTGGGTGAAAGACAGCATGGAATCTTTGCTTGATTCCCAATCCTTTCAGGACGTACTCCACTACTTTCCCAATGAAATGAGGACCATTATCATTCCACATAAACTTACAAACACCATAGCGCGGGAAGTACTCTTTGAGTAACACCTTAGCTGTTGTCAATGCTGTATTATCTTTCGTGGGGTAAGCCTCAATCCATTTGCTGAAGGCACACACCACCACTAAGATATACTTGAGGTTATTACAGCGCTCCAGCTGGATGTAATCCATTTGCAGTACTTCGAATGGTGCAGTAGGTGGAACAAACCCTCCTTTGGGAGTATAAGTCTCTTGTCCAGGATTGTGCTGTAAACATATCAGACAGGTCTGAACCACTCTCTTGGCCGTACTAGCAATCTCATGATTTTCCCAAACTCGTGTAAGCAATTTAGTAATTGCAAGAGCTCCAACATGTGCCAGCCCATGTGTCATTTGAACCATTGTTTGTAAATAGGCTGTAGGTAATTTCCATCTTCCCATATCTTTACTACGCCAACAACCCTCATCATCCAGCACTCCTTCAGTGGCCCATCTCACAAGTTCTGCTTCAGATGCTGATCTCTGTATGTCTAATATTTCTTCTCTAGCATCGTGCCATCGCTCAGCTTGTGATTTCACCACGTACATGGGAGAGTTATTTTGTAGCATAGCAGTCTCTCTCGCAATGCGATCTGCAAAAGCATTTCCTTGTCCTATTTTATCTGTCACCTTTTTGTGTGCACTGCATTTCACTATCGCTACCTTCTTTGGACATAATAGTGCATTCAGGAGATCACGTACCAATTCTCCATGCATGATATGCACTCCATGTGAAGTCAAGAACCCCCGTTCTTTCCAGAGTAGGCCAAAATCATGCACTACTCCAAAAGCGTAGCGACTATCCGTGTAGATGTTCACACATAGTCCAGCACTTAACTCACATGCTTTCGTTAAGGCTATCAATTCTTCTGCTTGGGCCGATTTCTGGGGTATTCGTGCTGTTTCTACCACTGTTTAAAGTGTCGTGATCGCATAGGCTGCAGAAGTTGTTCCATCTGGTAATTTCACACATGATCCATCAACCCACAGTTCCCCATCTACATCTGGAAATGGTGTATCCTGTAAATCGATACGACCCTTTGTCTGTTCCTCAGTCAGAAAAACACAGTCATGTTGTTCTTCCTTCTGGGTCTCAGCAACAGGATAGGGCAATAAAGTAGCGGGGTTCAGTGTAGCACATCGTCTTAGTGTGATATGTGGTGCCAACAACGTCAGCTCATATCCTGTTAGGCGTGCACTAGTTAGATGCTGTGTTTTCGTTTGATTCAACAAAGCATCTACCGCATGGGGGACTAACACCAACAATTTGTGTGACAAAACTATCCCCTCACTTTGCCGTATAGCTACTGCTGTCGCTGCAACTGCTCAAAAACATCCAGGCAATCCTCGAGCCACAGGGTCGAGTACCGCCGAGAAGTATGCACAGGGTCTCTGTTTGTCTCCGTGCATCTGCACTAAGACTGATAATGCGCACCCATCCTTCTCATGTACGTACAATGTAAAAATCTTCATGTAATCTGGTGTACCTAACACTGGTGCAGAACAAAGAGCTTTCCTCAATTGCTCAAAAGCATTCTGACATTCATCTGTCCATTCAATGGGAATCGGTGTATCTTTGGACAACACTGCTAGCAATGGTTTAACAATGTGAGAAAATCCCATTATCCATTGCCTACAAAAAGACGTCAGACCTATGAAGGCACGAACATCTTTCTGAGTACGGGGGACTGGTGTGTCTAAAACTGCTTGAATTCGGTCTGGTGTTAATGCACGGCCCTCCTTAGACAAAAGATGACCGAGGTAGGTCACCTTAGGTCTACAGTATTGTAACTTTTTCTTCGAAAGCTTATGATTGTTTTTAGCAAGGAAGGAAAGCAAAGAAAAAGTACTCTCCTCACATTGTTCCTGTGTGTCTGCTGCGAGTAAAATGTCATCCACGTACTGAATAAGAGCCACCCCAGCCTGTAATTCAAAAGAATCAAGCTGTCTTTTTAAAGCCTGACTATAAATGCTAGGACTTTCTGTATAACCTTGAGTAACTCGACAGAATCTATACGATTTGTTATTTAATGTAAAACCAAAAAGATATCGACTGTCAGGATGTACAGGAATCGAGAAAAATGCATTTTTTAAGTCGATAACTGTAAAAGTAGTTGCCGTCGGTGGAACCAACGTAAGCAACGTGGTGATGTCAGACACCACCGGGTACTGAGGCACTACTATCTTATTAATTTCCCTCAAATCGATAATAAAACGATAAACCTTAGTATCTGTATCTCTCTTAAGAATCGGAATAATTGGGCTGTTACAAACATTATAGGGAACTTCCTCAACCACCCCTGCCGTAATCAAATCATTTACAATGTGTATCAATGCAATTTCGCCCTCCCTAGATATCTTGTATTGTGGGACACGGGGCAGAGATACGCCCTCCTTTACAGTAATACGCACTGGAGGAATAATCATCTGTCCTACATCAGTATCGGAAGTGGCCCACAACGTTTTTGGCAGGGAGGCTAATACTTCCGATTCTTGGAGAAGACACACTCGCTCAATTTCTGGATAATTTTCATTTAACACGACCCGTACTCCTTCCGGAGCACAACGAATAGTAGCTCGAAAATGTTTTAACATATCGAGTCCCATAATGTTATCTGGTGTATTTGGGGACAGCAAAAATGGACATGGGGCAGCAAATTTATCAACATAAAATGTAACAGGTTGAGACAGTGGGCTAGAAGTAGGTGTTCCATCGAACCCTATAGCTGTAATTACCTCGCCAGACAGGGGAGCCCTTGGAACCAAGTGTTTGGACAAAGCGCTACGAGTAGCTCCTGTATCTACCAGAAACTGATCAGTAGAACCCAAGACATATGCTTCTATATATGGACCCCTTTGATCAACTGGTACTTCAACCGATTCCACACCCCATCCTACGCAATCCTATGCATGACGCTCGTCACGTGACTCAGGCGAGTCACCCTCATTTATCTGGTATTGATTTCGTCGATCGAACGTGTTATAATCTGTCTGTCCACGACCCCTCGCTTCACTCCTTCCACGGTCATTCGCTCCACCTCTCGATCCCCCATAATTATTCCTAGACTTTCCACTTCCTCGACCACGCTGACTTCGCTGTTCTCTCAGCACCGGACAATCTGAAACCCAGTGTCCAAACTGTTTGCAGTATGCACACTGATCCTCAGAGATGTCGGAACGGGGAGGAGGTGCATTAATATACGATCCTCGTCTACCCCTATCATTCCCCCTCGTAGCCTGGACCTGAGCCAACATTACCTTCGTCTTCAAATCCTTCACTTTCTTATCACTACTTTCCTTTGCCTCCAATTCCTGTCGTTCATAGTATTGAGCCATAGTCAATAAAGAAGCAGGGGTTGCCGTGGTCCATGAACTTTCACTCGCCTTTAATCGTTTTGCAATCTCCGGTAGGAGATTAGCCACATACTTATCAACAAATAAATGCCTGCCTGTATCTTCTGTTAATGATTGGCCACTGTAATCATGGAACGCTTCCTCAAAACGAGAAAAGAAATCAGAGACCGATTCATCTGTCTTCTGTTTACAAGAGGCCAACATGGTCCAATCAATTTTCTTAGCGGGAACAAGCGTTTTTAATTTGTTTAGTATAGCCCCTGGGAGTTCCAATATTAATTGACAAGGCTTACATGCTGGTTCCCTGTCTAAATCAGCTTGAGCTATGTCCTTCCAACTTGCCCCAAGAACCGTTTGGTCATCAAACTTACGAATCGCTCTCCACATATCAGGGGGCAATATCAGCCCAAAAAACAGATCAATATCAACTAGTGTCATAATACACGAAGAAATTGCACTTTCAACACTTTCATAGAAAGCCGCTGGATTTTTACGGGGATCAGGCAGAGCATTCTTAAGCGCCATAACATCTGCTCTATTCCAAGGCGTATAAACCCAATTATATATAAAATAACCCTTCGCGTCTTTAGACGTTTTATCGTCATCTGTGCCATCCCCTTTATGAGGGATATACAAAGGCGCAGCTTCCCGCATAGGTCTAACATTAATCGCGGCGTTCTTATCTGTTCCAAAGATAGAGCATTCTTTGGATATGTCCGTCGATCCAGACGTAGGTGAAACCGATGTCTTTTCCAACTCCCGTAGCCGCGACGCCTCATTCCGTAGCTGAACCAAACGCTTGAAAAACTCATCCGCATCTGAAAGAATAAAGAGACCTTTACGAAAGTTATCACGACCCTTCGAGATATCCTTAGGTTCTAACTCAGAAGAATACTTTCTAAATCGGTCAACAACCTCATCTCCAAAATGATCTAAGAAATACAATCGCTCCTTATCAGACCACTGTTCCATATGCTTACTAATCTCAGAAACAGTTATAGTATTAACATTTAGTTTTCGTGCAAGCGAACGTAATTCCGCAGTTCGATCCGAAGGTAACCTAGTACGCTGTGTATTCTGATCTTCCTCATCCGATTCCTCATTCGGAGCTGTAGGCGCAACATACGGAGGCGGGCAACGATCTAATAACGAAAAATCATCTATTTCATTAGTAAGGACCGGATAAAGAGGACGTCGGATAGTGAATTGCCCATTAATCTGCAAATTACGTTCTCGAGTCTCCCTCTCTTTCTGTTCCTGTAACTCCTTCTCCTGTAGCTGTAAAGCTTTGTCACGCGCAGCCCTTCGCTGCACCTTCTCCGCCAAGGCTTCCTCACGCTTCAATCGTTCACATACCTCTTTCTCCCATATACGCACACAATCAAACATATCCTGCCTAGACCTACGCTGAAACAAACACTGCTCCACATATTGCACCTTTCGTAAATCAAATGACCCATGTAGTGGCCATTGCAATTCCTGATCGGCTTTGGTATACTTATGCCACAATGAACTATACATTATTGGCGGAATGCCAAATTTTACATACATCTCTCGATTTGGAGTCCCCTCTGGGGGAGCCGGCTGTGATTTATTTAATCGATAACTGGTACCATTTCCAAGGCAGCACATCCCTCGGAGTGTGCTGAGAACAGGCATGTCAAAAAAAATATCACGAAAACGTGATAATACATAAAATGGCACTTAATATACTTTATACACGGTGTGCCGCTCAAACAAAAAGCAAAATCAGAGAAATATCCCTACATGCCTGCCTATGTGAGGTGCACTCCACATATACGTCAAATTCATAGGTCCAAACGTTAGCTAACTCAAACAAATTCAAATTCAAATTCAAAAAGCCACAGTAAGTGTCAGTAGACTACCTTACCAATCATAAGCTTACCAAGTACCTTCAAACGTCCAAGGTCCAACTGCCAAGTTCTTTAGTCGAATCAGCCAAACGGCACTACACGACAATCCAAGATCAGAATCTCAGTCGAGGACCGGCGCCACCTGGAAGGTCGGATCAGAAGGAAGGAAGAAACACCGTGGGTGCCAAGACTCGGGTCACTCAAAGGCAGCGATCGCGTCCATGGCGAGTTTCCAATCCTTCGTCACGACCTCTCCTTCGGGCATCCGAGTCGCCGATGAGTCCATTCGTGGTCGCCAAATGTGGTGTTGGGTTCAATCAGGCCTACATACTCTGCTAAACTCTCGAAACACCTTAGTGTAGAAGTTGGCACGGACACTGGAAAATGCAAAAGACAGGTTTATTAAGACCCCATGGGGTGGTGGTACATTCCTACAGCACCCTTCGGCAATGCAAGAAGTAGCACACCGAGTATCGGTGCACGACCTCTTTTATACAGTTTAATAGCAATAAAAAGATAGGCGTTTACAAGTTTACACATTTTAGGTACATATAAGGTCATTTTTGGAACACAGCCAGCATGTGGGAGGAGTCCAGTAGTACTGGTCAGTTTGGGATAACATTCCTAAAGAATGACCAGTTGATGTATAATGCGCATGTGTGCTTGACCAGTACTAAAAATAGCTTGTTGCTGGGCAAAGTAGACGACCATGGGTATCAAGAAAGGACAAAAGGGCATGCTAACCACGAGGCAGCGTGTTCATACAAATGGAAGCCAAAGGATTCAAAATGGCCCCCGTATATTTTAGTCAAGTTAAGAGAAAAGATCGTGTAGTTGAGCTAAACGCTAATTCAGGAACTGCCAAAATACGACAGAGCAGTCAGGCTTATCCTAGAGGCAATGTGTAAAGTGTTTGCGTAACACACACACACAGTAATTTCACACTAGGCAAACCACAAAAGAGACTCCACACAAGGTTACAAAAAAATCCTTTGAATTATATACCAAGCATATTAAACCATGTTCACATAAATTAATAATCACCTTGCCAAATAGGCAATTGTCAGAAAATCACATTTAATGCATTAAAGTGAAGACTCATATGTTGCACAGATCATAATTCACGTTGCCATAAGCTAATGGTCACACACTTGACAGTTAGAGCACTAGGTAAATACCTATAAGTTGCACGTGTTATAAAACGTCATGAAAACATTAGGCATAACACCACCTTACACCCTCATTGTACATCTTCTGCAGTTTCAAAAAATAACATTACTGGTGATCCTGCCCATGTAGGAAACCACAGTTGGGCAAGAGACTGCAGGAGTTATATGCTCAAATCAATTAGCAGTTCTTGTTTTCAATATATCGTCCCAGGGCTCCTGCGCGGCTTTTACCAAGTGTACGGTAGTTTTTAAATGGTAATGTGAGAAGGACTCAGATTGAGGGGTCCCTACCATCCTGCAGCTGATTTTCAATCTCTCAAGGCTCCCACTGTGTGTAGATAGTGGGGGGAAGGGCTTGTTCGGGCTCTCCGAATAGGGGATCTTCACCGGTTTCCAGCATTGGCTAAATTGACCACTGCAGCTGCCGCAAGCCTAGGGCTTAGCTGCCACCAATCTCAGCCTTACATAAAACTGGCCCCCAGTAGACTCCACACTGCCGCATGGAAAGCTTCTCACAGGATCTTGGGGGTGGAAGACTGTTTGAAATAACGGTATCTAGTTGGCATAAGGAGGTACTTTTGTCCAAATTGGGAGCCTTGCTTCTAGTCAGGGTACACACACTTTAGCTAACTGCTGCTCAACCCCCGGGTAGCTTGGCACAAGCAGACAGACTTATCCCAAAGGCAATGTTTAAAGTATTTTTATTCAAAACAGTAATACAGTGATGCACACCACAAATGGACACCACACCAAATTAGGAAAAGAAGTATCTTTATCTAAACTCAACAAGACCAAAAGTACAAAAATCCAACATACATGTAAAACGAATATGACTTAAAATGGTTTCAAACAATTTGGGCCATAGAAAACTATGGATGTGTGATTTCTCACAAAGTACCTGTAGATGCACTAAAATTCACAAGGCCAAACAGCCGTAGAGATGGAAATTGGCGAGAAACAAAGAGATGTGTCAGTCCGTGAGACAATGGGGAGGTGATTCAACAGTTCTGCTGCACGCAGGAGAAGTGATGCGTCAAATCCGGTCTGTAGGGGGAGGTGATGCATTGACTCCAAGACGGTTTGGGTTAGTGGGTGATGCATCTGGAAAACTTGCCACACAGGTACGATGCGTGGGAATCCGGAATGCACCGGCGACAGGTGTGGCAGAATCGAACGGCGCTATGTCAGTTTCTTTAGCCATGATCAATTGATAGGTCGGTTCTTGCCGCAGCGGCAGGTGCTGCATCAGTTTCAGCAGGGGCGCGGTAATGCAGGGAGATTCTTTTAGCTGCGTCAATAAGAAGCCGTCAGAAGAGCGATGCATAGATTTTCTTAGTTCTTCAGGTTTCTTCCAGCTCCCAGCAGCAAGCAATGTTCAGGGGAGGTGGAGGTGAAGTCTTTGTGTCCCTGAGATTTCAGAACAGGAGGCCAGCACACACAGCTGTACAGATTCCTATCTTGACTTTAGGTTTTATGCGATCCATATTGTGAAATTAACCATTAATGCATACAGGTAATCAGATCCACACCTCACTGTAATGTCACCGTAGACGGAAAGACGACACCGACAAGTATATGAGGTGAGGAGTTTTATTCTTGTACAACTTGTATCATTAATTTCCTACTCCTAACTAACTCATGCCCCCTGAGCTACTCCTTTTACGCCTCCCGATTCTCCTCCCACATTTACCTTCCATGCTGGCCCTAGCACCCAGCACATCTTACAACATTACACTCACATACTTATTGTGACTGTTGTTCATTACACAAAGACATTATGACATATTTTGCGTCCTTGCTCTCTTCCAACGGTGATAGCAAAGGGCAAAGGTCTTCATAAATGATCTTTGACAATTAGACACTGACAGCCCTTATTGATATGCAAGGATTCTGCAGAAAGGGCAGTGTAAGTAAGGGTGGCTTAAAACTCTCTGTGTGTCCTTAAATAGATGAGGTTTTGAAGACATTTAGCTGCACAACCAGTTACCTTAGAATAAATTGTCTATTGTGTAAATTTGACACTCTACTCTTAATCTGGATTTCCACGTTGTCCCTGGATTGATGTACATTCTAAGTTCACTGTTTATACTGGTTAGCTCTGCGACAGCAAAATTTGAAAGGATATAGATATTCAACTAATCTCCAAAATAATTAAATATGAATTTCGATGTAAACAAGCCTTGAGTTCGTACGTTACACTTTTTACTCTAATAAAATTAGTTATGCAAATAATAGCGGCAAAGAAATGTTCAAAATCGTCTCAGACTTCACTGACCCTAAAGTTCCAACTCCACTGTGTGAAATCAACTCGAATTTATGCTCAAAGTTGAGTGATTTTCTCAAGGATAAAAAAGAAAAATTATGAGGATTCAATATTATCTCTTGAGGTTTGATGCTAATGAGCCTAGAGTTCTAGTTAACGCTGGATGGAAAATTACTCTACTCTCGCAGAGTGTGCGTAGTTTGCGCAACTACGCACTATGTGAATTGCACCTAACACAGTGCAAAAGTGCGTAGCATAGCGGGCATTTTTTGCTCGCTCTTGGTCCTCAGCGTCAGTTTGTGGAAAAGTAAATTTTGTCATGTTCTGTGTCCCTACGTGTCATCCATCATATGTTATGTGTGCATGACCAATATGCATATGTTATTCCCCATGTCCGATTAATGACGCAATTCCAGTTGTGTCCACCTTTAGTATGTTAGTTTCCAGTCCTCGTGAATACTACGAATATCAGGCCTATGTAAAGTTACGTTGCCACGTTTCTCAGTGTGCACGTTATTCCATTTTAAAGTCCCCGTTTCTAGGCCTCAAAAGGGCCCGGACCACAGATTCAGCTCCTGTCTCCTGAAGCCTCGTTAAGGAGCGATACAGCCCCCACCTGTATCCTCGACCCTTCACTTACTTCCTGCCTCGCAGTGCCCGGTGCAGCTTGGCTCTGCCTCTGAGTCTGCCAAAAGTATGTTATGATTCCAGCTATCAGTTCAGTCCTCCTTCTTTGCATTCCTAAGCTACTGAACTGCATCAATAGTTTCCGTCATTGTCTAGCCTATTCGGCTCCACGTTAGAGAAATACTGCATTTACTGGTCATTTAATATTCTTCATCATGCACTACATGTAGAATAATGCATGGTCCAGTCTTAGAGTCAAGTTAGCTTTTCCCCTCATGACTTCTAGTTTATATCAACATGTTCCCTAAACATCAGATACCAGATAGGGTTTAGGTACATGTCTCTCCGACCCTCCAGACTTTAGTCTCTGCTCCTAGCACAGAGTTCATAGCCCCCAGCTTCTCCTAGTAATACGTCATTGCCAGTTTACGCGCACCACCAGGTTAGAGGTCCCGGCTCCTTAGGTAGCCCCCTCCATGGTTTCCGCCCCATTCATGACATATTCTGTTACGTTTGCATCACATGTCTATGTATACTCCCAGTTACACCTCTTTTTACTGTTATCTTTCGCGACTGCTACGCGTCACGCCTTCTGCTCCACCCACTGCTACGCCTACTGCAATGTAATGCTATGTGTTTACGCTATGTATATAAGTCCATGTATTGTTATTAAAAGTTAGCGCGCTCATCCCAGACCAAGCCCCAGCAGCTGCTGGGCCTCTTTTCCCCTGCCGGGCCCTGTTACCTCTGTTCCTATGCAGGTTGTCCTGATCCTGTCCTTATGCTGTAATAAACCTGCAGAAACTCCTACTACCTCGAATCTTGACTCTTATTTATTGAGCTATCTGTTATGCTATATGCCTAGTCAAAAATAGGGTATTATTTATTTATTTACCACATAATGGCGCCCGAACAGGGACTTGCCCTTTCCCCACGCGTCGGTGAAGCCACGCCGACCCCCTGACCCTCTGCAGTCGTGACGGAACCATACCGTGCACTGGCAGATATTTCTGCTCCAAGTATCCCTCAGGCCCACGGAGGAGACGGAGGAGGCGGTCCAGCATCCAAACGAGACGGTGGAGGAACGCGGCGAGTCCCGACCAGAGCCCAAGCCGAGAGTCCAAGGTCCGAGGTATCCGGAGGCCCACCCGTAACTGAAGTCCGAAGTTCATAGTTCGTGGTCGTAGAAGTCCAGTCCAGTCCGAGGCTTTCCGTTCCGTGCTGCCCGGTGAGTACCATTGCTGGGGTAGTATCTAGACAGGACCAATCTAAATTGACTCCTGGTCCGTGGGTTGGTGGTGCCCAGACTCACAAACGAAGTGTTCACCTAGGTGGATACGGGTCTTGATGCGTCCCTCTATGGGACCGGTATGTTCCGTACTGTTACAGCAGTGCATCCAGTAATTCTAGTCTGTTCCGTTCTCGAGAAATTCTGTTCTGTTTCCGTTCTCAGTATTTCAGGTAATATTCGGCTCGAACTGTTATTTATAATGTTCTTTATGTATTTTAATGTTGTGGTATGAGTGTGATGTGATTTCGTGTTTTTATTGTGTATTGTATTGTGTCCAGATTACAGTTCAGTCATGCCTATATTTTCCAAGTTACGTCAGTTAAAAACTAGAAAGGGTCTGCTGGAAGCAGCAGTTCCTGTCCCGCCTAGGGACAGTCCAGGTCACTTTATGTATCAGAAACATGGCATAAGCGCCATATTATATCTAGATTTATGGGTAGAGTATACCAAACAGTTAGAAGAAAAGTATAGATGGCCCGTATCGGGTACATGGGATGCCGAATGTATCATGCGAGTAGAAGAAGCATTATGGAAAAAGAAAGCCAGACAGTCACAGAAAGATGCCATCGAGTTATGGCGTAAAGAAGCTCATAGAAGAACTGAAAAGGAAGTCAGAAAGTCAGAGTTAAGTAGAGAATCCCAAGAACGAGCCCAAGAAAGAGAATTAATCGAGATAGGTGAACAAGTCAAAACCGAACAGTCAGACAGACAGAGGCATGCCCTTATTAAGGGTATGTATCCTCTCCTTGCCGAAGGCTTGCCAAAAGCGACCCCAGAGGCATCTAGTAATTTCCCGCCACCATTAGTTCCGACCAAGCTACGTCACAAACCGACCGCAGCTGATATTTTTATTTCGTCCTATCTGGACGACACAGTCCCGGAATATGCAAATCCTGTTCGCGCTCCGCCAGTCCCTGCAAATCAGGCACTTCCCGCTCCTCCAGACACCGGAGTACCTGTTACGGTACCCCCGGTCCAGCCTACAGTTCCATTTCCCACTCTGCCAGGACGTAGAGCCTCAGTAGACGACTCCAGTCTAGGGGCCGCAGGAGGAGCTACTCCTCAAACCCCACCGCCACACAAACGTTTATCAGCACTCGAATTACATGCTCAAGCATCACAGCGTACTCCTAAAAGTAATAAGTCCGTCACAGAAATCAGACAAGCCCTTGGCGAATGTGTTTATGACGCAGTCCCAGGCGAGTATAATATGGTTTTATATTCCGTACGTGTAAGGAGGGTGACCGAGTATCTAGTCACCTTGCCGAATATGAAAGAAGATCTAGACAGAATATATCGTTTCATCCGTACAGGGGATGATCCAGAAAGTATTGGCGAGATTATGTCTCAAAGGAAAGCCGAGATCCAGCTCATGATATTAAAGTTCCTGATCAATTGTCTAATAAGAGAACAAGATTACCCGTCTAAAGATTCCGCCGAAATGAGAATCCTGACAAGGTGGAGTGATAATATAGCCGAGGGTAAGCACAAGACCGTCGGTGCCATGGAGAGTATGTACAAGAAAATTCGTAAAGAAATAATAAGGTTACACGAACAGCGTAAAGCAGCACAAGTAAGCGAGAAAGAAAGTATCTCTGATCCTGAAGAGGAAGACGAGAATCCCGTCAGAATAGCGTATGTAGGAAAATCTAGATTCCCAGATCGCCATTTACGTCTAGAACACAAGTCTATTTTTCATCATCCAGCACCAGAACAAGGTTCTCTAGAACAAGTATTTCAAGTTACCGATCACATTCTGAAATCACGAATCGGTTACAGTGAGTTAAATACTATGCATGAACAAGAACTAGCCCGATCAGCAGTCCGATGGATTACTGATTCTACCACTTTTCCAGACGAAATAGTGGCACAAATGTTTCTGAAACTGCCCCCAGCCGAGCAACGACTGGTGGGTATGTATATGATCCAGCACCTCATTACTTTGTATGAGGGTCAACATTCTGATCCAGGTCCGTTACACGATATCCTGAACGAGTTACTCCAGTATAGATGGAGAGGTCTAGGTACCGATTTAATTAGTGTCATTCTAGAACAGCGCCACAAATATAGAACGTTTTTGAACCCGCATTTTGTTCATGTCTCACCCCCAGAAAGTAAATCATTTTACATAGACAGACAGAATCCGTTACGAGAAGTCCACCCAGTCAGAGGGACGGGTGGCGAAATGCAACGAGTGTTTGTATACACTCCAATATCAAAGATGGAACTTCTTGAAATGAAGAAATTAATTCCCTGTCATGACAAAGATCCAGCAGGGTTCCATAGAGAATTAAAAGACATGCTCCGTATGGGAGAATACACTTACCCAGATATCATTAAAATGTTAAAGGTCCTGTTACCCGCAGGGGTGTATGAAAAGTTAAAGGAAAAAGAATGGGAGGTGGGAGAGAAAAAGATCGATTGGGCAGCTCTAGAAGCTGAAGACAAGGCACGAGTACCAGGTACCGGTCTTGGAGATAAATGTAAAGAATTACCAGAATTATTGATTCAAGTCTTACCCAGATTATTGACAACGAGAAAGGAAGACTGGGATGCAATCTCAGCCTGTAAACAGAAACAAGACGAAGATATTAGTGATTTTTATTCTAGATTTGAAAAATGTTTCAGTATCAATAGTGGTCTCAAGACAAGTAGTGAGTCATACCCTCACCTTTTCGTTACTAAATTAGTCGAGAATTCAAGTCCACAAATTAAAAACCGAGTTTTGAAAGTTGAAAGCACCTGGCAAGCAAATACTCCGTCCCAGATGCTCCAGATGCTCCAGTATCACCAGAATAGAATCAGAGAAGAGCAAGAACACGAAAGAAAACGTATGAAAGACACGAAAATGAAAGTGCTAGTTGCACAATCTGTTCCTCAAGACAGTCAGAAGAGGGGTCCGAATCAAGCCAGTCATCCTGCAGCTCCCGTTAAAGGGAACTGCAATTATTGTAAACAGCCAGGTCATTTTATAAATGAGTGTGCAGTTCTGAAACACAACATAGCTACTGGTAAGACTAAAGAAAGACCACGTCCGCCTAGACAAGAACAAGTTTCACAGATTCCTCAGTCACAGAATGCACAACAGACAGTTACCGCACCGCAGCCTATTGCTGCAACACAGCACGTTACATCACAGATGTACCAGTATGCACAGTCTGAGTATCCAGAGTACCAGCCATATTCATGAAACAGCCTAGAGAGGGAGGTAGGCTTGCCTCTCATCGAGATACCTGTAGATCAAGAAGGTCCCTATGTTCACAGTCAAGTATTAGGGAAAGACAGAAAGTTTTTGATTGATACAGGGGCAAGTAGGACCACAATTAGTCATGCCGAAGTTCCAGGGGCTCCGCTCTCAGGCTCAAGAAATGTTTCCCTTGGATTTTCAGGAAAGCCAATAGTTAACGAGATATCAAAGCCAGTTACTCTAGAAGTAGGTCCATTGTCCCGTACTACTGATCTGTTACTTACTAAGTCATGTCCAGAAAATCTATTAGGCATTAAGACACTGAAAGAATTAGGTGCAGTTATTTGCTGCTCCCCAGAAGGAATACGATTGTTCCTACGTGACTTTAAGGGTCACTATGTATTACGAGATTTTGATTCAAGATTGTCTAATGTTCCACAGCATTTATGGGCGCAAGGTCCAACTGATGTAGGTTACATGCAAATCACACCCTATCGTGTGACTCTCAAGCCAGGTGTAGTGTTACCCCGAATCAGACAGTACAGATTGCCACCTGAGGCTGTAGCAGCCTTATCCACGATTATTGACGAGCTCATGGCTCAAGGAGTAGTTGTAGAAACTGACTCCAATGTATGCAATTCTCCGATCATTCCAGTCATGAAACGTACTGATCCAAATGCACCCCCAGTATATCGATTAGTGATTGATTTACGAGAGCTTAACAAATGTATTATTCCTCAGTACCCAGTTGTTCCAGATATCTCTTCCCTGTTAACTGCTATTGATTCCGAAGCCATGTTCTTCACTGTCATAGACCTCAAGAATGCATTTTTCAGTGTTCCGATTCATCCAGACAGCCAGTTTCTTTTCGGATTTTGTTTAAATGGAAGGAGCTATATGTTTACACGCGCTCCTCAAGGTTTCACAGAAAGCCCTAGTATTTACAGTCAAGCACTCAAGAGACAACTAGACAACATTCACATGCCAACTGACACTGCCCTGCTCCAGTATGTCGATGATCTACTGATCACAGCCCGTTCTGAACGTGCTTGCGAGCGAGCATCACTTACAGTCCTGTATTTTCTAGCCGAGATGGGGCACAAGGTGTCACCTTCGAAGCTTCAATTCTGTGTCCAGCAAGTGGTATACTTAGGTCACTTACTGTCCAAGAGGGGTAGGCAGTTGACACCAGACCGTATCCAGTTAATAGCGAGTCTTCCCCAGCCCAGAACCCAGAAGGAGGTACGTGCCTTTATCGGCCTTACTTCTTATTGTAGACAATGGATTCCCCAGTATGCATTTCTAGCCAAGCCACTGATACAGTTAACGACACAGGAGGCAGCCGTATCGACTGTCCTCCCTTGGACATCTGAACATACACTTAGTTTCAACGAGTTAAAGAAAGCCCTATGCCAAGCTCCAGTTCTAGCTACACCGAACTACAGTAAGCCTTTTACACTTTTCGTTACTGAACGTGAAGGTACAGCATTATCTGTTCTTACACAAGATCAAGCAGGACAATACAAGCCCTGTGCTTATTTTTCTAGCACATTAGATCCAGTCGCCCAGGCGTTGCCTGTGTGCCTCAAGTCAGTTGCAGCCACAGCACTAGCTATCAGACAAAGTGATTCCATAGTTTTAGGACATTCCCTGACAGTACAAGTCCCACATTCCGTGGAAGTTCTTTTGAACCGAACACAAACTCAGCACTTGACAATTGCACGTTTAACAGGTTATGAATTGACACTGTTCCAGCCACACATAGGAATTAGACGCTGCAACGTCCTGAATCCTGCTACACTGTTACCATCAGTTAGTTCAAATTCTGACCCACATGACTGTGTGGAAGTAATTAACATTACGACAAAGCCAAGACAAGACCTGACAGACATTCCGTTACCAGATCCTGACCTGACACTTTATGTGGATGGTTCATGTATGAGAACTAGTACAGGAGAACTAGTCGCCGCGTATGCAGTGACTACTGACACTGAAGTTATTGAAACACACCGTATCGACACTCTGTCCGCTCAAGCAGCAGAGCTAGTTGCTCTGACACAAGCCTGTATACACGCCAAGAACCTGAAAGTTAATGTTTACACAGATTCACGTTACGCATTCGGAGTTGTACACGACTTCGGAGTGCTCTGGCAGGAGAGAGGTTTCATGACTTCTCATGGAACCAAGATTCAGCATGGTCTCCTTATTCAAGCCCTGTTAGATGCCATACATTTACCGACATCTATTGCTATCATGAAGTGCAAAGCACATACGAAAGTTACTGACATTATTTCCCAAGGTAACGATCTAGCAGACCGCACAGCCAAGCTTACAGCACAGACTCCAGACATTCCAGTTAATCAGACACATACTCCAGATCCGACTACATGCATGACAGTTAAGGACCCTACTCAAGACGTCATAGATATCCAGTTACATGCTACTCCCGATGAAATCAAGAAATGGTCTGAACAAGGAGGGGTCCAGACAGATCAAGGATGGTTAACGAAGGGTAGAGCCACATGGTTTCTCCCCGATTCTATGGTTCAAGTCATTATTAATACCGCACATAGTCCAGCACATTTAGGAGAAAAAGCTATGTTAGACAGTATCCAGAACATTTGGTTCAACAAGCATTTACGAGCTGCAGCCAAGCAGAAAGTCCGTACCTGTATGATATGTTGTCAGTTCAATCCAGGTAAAAGTGTCCCGGTGGAACAAGGTGGTTTCCAGCCCCCTGACCACCCTTTTGAGGTCCTCCAGATGGATTATATTCAGATGGAGCGATGTCGAGGTTTCAAGTATGTCCTTGTAGTAGTATGCGCTTTGTCCAGGTGGACAGAAGCATATCCAGTCCCAGATTACACAGCCGCGACCACTGCCAAACAGTTGGTTCGTGAATTTTTCCCTAGGTATGGACTCCCTAGAGTCGTATATTCTGATAACGGTCAGCCATTCTCCTCAGAGTTAATGAAGCACGTTTCCCTGTTGTTAGGGTACCAGTGGAAGTTCCATTGTGTACGCCATCCTGAAGCAGCCGGTCTGGTCGAGAGACATAATCAGACTCTGAAAATCCGTATCGCAAAAGTTTGTAAAGACAAAGGTGTGGACTGGCTAGTAGCTCTGCCAGTCGCTTTGTTTTATATGCGCATGGTTGCACATTCCAGATCAGGTCTGTCCCCGTATGAGGTCGTTTTCGGCCGGCCCCCTAACATGTGGGGTACTCCTAGACCCCGAAGTATTACCGATGTTTCATGTAATATGCTGACAGATTACCTAGCTTCCTTGATGTCTGCCCTCAACTCATGTCGTTCACAGGTTGCCGCCGCATTTCCAGACAATACCGAGGTGGCACCGCACGAGATCGTTCCAGGCTCCTTGGTGATGATCAGAAATTTTGACAGATCAAGTCCGCTGGAACCACGTTGGAAGGAGCCACGTCAGGTCCTCTTGACCACCCGTACTGCCGTCAAGTTGGAAGGCAGGAAGGGGTGGGTCCATCTTTCTCATGTAAAACTTTTCAATGGATTGAAACCAGTCTCCAAGAACATTTCCAAGGATTCCCAAGATTCTAAAGACTGTCAAGACATTGTTTTAAAGGACTGTCCCGCACAAGACATTATTACTACAACCCATCCCTTGTTAGAGAAAACTCCGCAGCAGGAGTATAAGTTAAAGCTCAGGTCTAGTAAAATAAGTCAGTCAGTTTGATTGTATAAGTCCTCCCCTAGGTGAAACGGTTAGACTGTTTCTGACATGTATAAAATAGACCCCCATAGTGAGAGAGTCAGTCAAAGTTCAATCAGATGTATCGTTTTTCTGAGTTTCATATTATTCATCAGCATTATGATTTCCTGCACCAGCTATGCGTTCTATCTGTATTTTCCAGTTCTTCATGTAAATAAGTCTGCTAATGCTACAATAGAGCACACGTTTAGTGATCTGCCTCCTCACGAATATTCTTACCGCCTCGCTATGCGTAACAACACATTTATCCGTATGTTACATTACTCACACCAGACCAGCAATGCCACTAATTGTTGGGTGTGTGGTCGACTCCCCCCTTTCCAGACACCGAAGGGAGTTCTGCCACTCTTTCCTTATCCTTTTTCACATAATGGTTCGTGTGGAGCATGGTCCACGTTAACGTCATCCTCAACAGATATGTCTTTTCTTAACAGTACATGTTTCCCAGACAAGCAAGGTCTCCCCCACAGAACAGGTTTAGATCTAGAAAATGAAGTATATAATTTAGGTAATTATTCGTCGAATTTTATGGTCCTGAATGTTCAGTCTGATACTACTCCAGACTTACCTGCTATTTCAGTACTACCAGTCAAAGGCGAATTATGTGTCCGTAGTTATGGTTCTGTACATGTAGGACATAGTGAATGTACTACTGTTATCCAGTATAGTGACAGTGGGAAATCTGTTTTCAAAGCTTCACGTCATTCTTATTTTATTTGTGGTCAAACCGCATATGTCCGTCTGCCCCTCGATTGGGAGGGAACCTGTTACATTGCTTTTCTACTGCCACCCGTTTTCCTAGCCCCACCTGACTATCATAGAAACACACATCTAGTACACACTAGACACAAGAGAAATCTCCCGATTGTCGATTATACTGAAACTGCCGCAGAGCAATTCATTGATATAGATAAAGGTGTCTTCCCTTATTTAGGTACAGTTGTAAATAGTAAGCTAATCCGTAGGTTAACAAGAACCCTTGAAGCAGTAGTAGATGAGACTGCCTCCGCTCTAGGTAACTTAACTGAAGAGCAATCCTTTATGAGAATTGTCGTTTTACAGAATCGTCTCGTCCTTGACGTCATACTGGCCGATAGGGGCGGGGCCTGTAGAGTCATCGGATCTAGTTGCTGCATTTTCATTCCAAATAACGCGCCGTCTGTTTATTCAGCTATAACCAGACTCCATAAAATTGCCCATCTGTTACATCAAGACCCAGGCACCTGGACATGGTCCGGTTGGTTCTGGAATATAATTTCCGCATGGGGATGGAAAGTCCTGTCCTTTTTAGGCATTGCAGTAGCGATCATATTTAGCTGCTGCCTCTGTATACAATGTGGCCCTGCGATTTGCAGCATGTGTGCTACCTCTTGTATTCCTAGTCCCAAGCCCCGTTCTAAATCCCGTTCCAAGACAATTCGAGACGAGCAAATGGTACTGTATGAAATGATAGATGGTATCATGAAAATTGATGTTTCCTGATGGAAACGTAGTGACAAGGAGGGAATGTGGAAAAGTAAATTTTGTCATGTTCTGTGTCCCTACGTGTCATCCATCATATGTTATGTGTGCATGACCAATATGCATATGTTATTCCCCATGTCCGATTAATGACGCAATTCCAGTTGTGTCCACCTTTAGTATGTTAGTTTCCAGTCCTCGTGAATACTACGAATATCAGGCCTATGTAAAGTTACGTTGCCACGTTTCTCAGTGTGCACGTTATTCCATTTTAAAGTCCCCGTTTCTAGGCCTCAAAAGGGCCCGGACCACAGATTCAGCTCCTGTCTCCTGAAGCCTCGTTAAGGAGCGATACAGCCCCCACCTGTATCCTCGACCCTTCACTTACTTCCTGCCTCGCAGTGCCCGGTGCAGCTTGGCTCTGCCTCTGAGTCTGCCAAAAGTATGTTATGATTCCAGCTATCAGTTCAGTCCTCCTTCTTTGCATTCCTAAGCTACTGAACTGCATCAATAGTTTCCGTCATTGTCTAGCCTATTCGGCTCCACGTTAGAGAAATACTGCATTTACTGGTCATTTAATATTCTTCATCATGCACTACATGTAGAATAATGCATGGTCCAGTCTTAGAGTCAAGTTAGCTTTTCCCCTCATGACTTCTAGTTTATATCAACATGTTCCCTAAACATCAGATACCAGATAGGGTTTAGGTACATGTCGCTCCGACCCTCCAGACTTTAGTCTCTGCTCCTAGCACAGAGTTCATAGCCCCCAGCTTCTCCTAGTAATACGTCATTGCCAGTTTACGCGCACCACCAGGTTAGAGGTCCCGGCTCCTTAGGTAGCCCCCTCCATGGTTTCCGCCCCATTCATGACATATTCTGTTACGTTTGCATCACATGTCTATGTATACTCCCAGTTACACCTCTTTTTACTGTTATCTTTCGCGACTGCTACGCGTCACGCCTTCTGCTCCACCCACTGCTACGCCTACTGCAATGTAATGCTATGTGTTTACGCTATGTATATAAGTCCATGTATTGTTATTAAAAGTTAGCGCGCTCATCCCAGACCAAGCCCCAGCAGCTGCTGGGCCTCTTTTCCCCTGCCGGGCCCTGTTACCTCTGTTCCTATGCAGGTTGTCCTGATCCTGTCCTTATGCTGTAATAAACCTGCAGAAACTCCTACTACCTCGAATCTTGACTCTTATTTATTGAGCTATCTGTTATGCTATATGCCTAGTCAAAAATAGGGTATTATTTATTTATTTACCACAAGTTGACGATCGCGAGCGAGCAAAATCACCATCCCGGCGAGATTTTTTCCTTGTTTGCGAGTGTGGAAAATAAACCTCCTGGCAAGATTCTCAACGCGGGAGGTCAGGTTTCTCATTGCGCGTGGTCGCGTATGCTCGCGACCACTCGCGATGAGAAACTACCAGTCTGCGCTGAGAAAGCTGCCGCTCGAGTACAAATCTACTCAAGCGGTAGGAAACGACCGCTTGCACTGTGCAAGGTGCCGTTTGCAATGACTGCACAGTGTGGACAAGCATCCGGCACTGTGCAATCAGTGCGAACAGCATGTTCCCACCGCACTACTCAGTTTGCGTAGCTACGCATAGCGTGCATAGTGCGAAGTGCACTTTGCGTTGCTACGCATAGCGCTACTATGCGAACTACGCCCAGGGTTAGTTCTACTGCTTACTCCAACAATTCACTCAGTAAAGGACAAATTGTTACATTGTATTCCCCCCACTGAAGAGGAAATGAAGATCTGCCTGTGCAAGTGCAAATCTGGCTTTCCCCCATATATCCATAGGCAGATAGTGGACTGTATAAGTCCAGTGTATCTATAATTATTTACTGACTCTTGCAATCAGGGAAGGTAGCACACTCTTAGAAGAGGCCAAATGTCATTCCCCTTTTAAAAAAGCCAAATGCTGATCCTGAAACTCTTCCTGACTTTAGACCCATTCTCCTGCTACCAGCTGCTTCAAAGCTGCTTAAGAAGATTGTCAATACACAATTATCAGAATGTTTGCACACTTTCAATCATCTTCATTCATCAAAATCTGTTTTCAGGGCACAACACAGTATAGAAACGTCTCTTTTGGAAATCACTGATTCTATCAAGCCAAATGTTGACTCGGGTCATAACGCCACTTCGATTCTGCTAGATCCTTCAGCGATGTTCGACAAATCTCATATGATATCCTGCTTTAGTGCCGCGCATCAGCTGGAGTGGAGGGGGTGGCTTTAAAATGGCTTAGATCTTACATGGAGCATAGATAACAAGTTGTGTGAATGAAGCCTTCAGAAGTGAAGTTATTAAAGTGTGGACAACCACCAAATTCAGCACTGACCGCATGCTCTTTAATATTTATATGCACCTGCTTCCTCTCTTGATTGAATCCTTTGCCATTAAAATTGTCTCATACACAGATGACACCCAGCTTTTACTGACCTCTGTGGATAATTCAACCTTAGTTAAGGATTGTTTTTCAGCTTGCATTGTGGTGTGATGAAGTGGCTCAGAGCAAATTGCTGCAAATATGATCTGGACAAAACAGAGCTCTTGCTCTTTGACACTAATCAACGTCCTGGTTGTACTGGTGCCTGACAGCGCAGTTATCCACTGCCCACCCATACGGAGGTGGTAAAGAACTTAGGGATGCTTTTTGATGCTCAACTCTCTTTTAAACCTCGGATTTCTTGAGTTGTGAAAGCCTCATTCTGGATACTCAGAATACTGAAAAACGTTTCTAGACTTTCTTCCCTATGAAGGCCAGAAATCAGCAGCTCAGGCTCTGATCTTATCCAGGTTGGGTTACTCCAATATTCTTTATTAGGGTGTCCCAGAATAGTGAATCCACCGGCATTCAGTTCAGAATAGGGCAATCCATCTTTTGTTCAAACTGCTGAAAAATTCTTTGGTGTCACACCACTACACCAATTGTATTGGCTGCCAGTGAGGTGCTAACCATGATTCACCAATCCCTTTATAAGACAGGACATACATGTTTGACACATACAATACAAGAATACACCCCATGTAGGACCTTCCTCTCTCAGGGACACAGCTATTAGTAGTTCCACATACTAAGCAACAAGACTAGGTGGTTCTGCATGTTCTGTTGTGGCGGTCAGGCATTGGAAGGAGCTCCCTCTCCAACTCAAATGTATCTCAGATGAAACCATCTTCCACAAACAGCTAAAAGAACACCTTTTTAATACATAAATTAGTGTACTGCCCTACTCCTTTTTTGCAATAGCACCAGGACACTTCTGTAGTAGGTGTATGCTCCAGAAGTGCTTTGTTTCATTCATTTATTCATCATATTATGAGAATATGAATTTATTTTACAAAGGAAAACAGTGGCATTGCTTTGCAACAGATGTCTCTTCTCTTCTATTATTACTTATTAAACATCTGCCATGGAAATACTATTAGCAATGATGTTGACGCAAATGCTGCAACTTTAACACCCTGTGCCTCTATCAGCAATCATCATCATCATCTTTGTCTTTATTCAACCTTCCAAAGACAGGTCATAAAAGACACATAAACAACACATTAAAATCCAAGCTCATTTCATTTGAAAATTGCAGTAACAGTACAGGCAAGAACAATAATTTGATCAAAGATAAAGAGGCAGTGTAGATGAATTAGATAGCAGCAAATATAGGCTGGTAACGTTAAAATCTTAAAATCAATCTTGTAAAAAAAGAGAAAAGTTAGCAGCAACATTATACAGCAGTACAAATACAATACATACCAAGGCTGTTAAAAAATATAAATATTAAAACAACATGTTCCTTCTCTTGGATAAGATGTACTTCAAAAAGCTAGCACCAGCAAAGCAAACGTCACAGTCATTAAGTGGCATTAAAAAGTATAAGGTTGCTATACATTTAGGAAACGTATATCTGCGTAAAAGTGGTAATAAAAATTTCCTGGTGAATGGAAGATAAAATTGACAAAAAAAGACCAAATGTAAAATGGTTTGGCTCAAATGTTCACCGCAAGGGCAAGTGGTGATAGTTTCAGAAAAATACTTGCCCAAGGGAAAACTTATCAACCAACGAAAAGACCCCAGCCTAAATTTCTTCAGTGTGTTCATTTCATGAACATTATTTACATATAAAAGATACAGGGCAGTAAAAGGAGGATATTGAATAAGGCAATAATCTCTAACAGAGAGTTTGTACACTTCAAACAGTTCCCTAGAGGATTCTTTGTGTTTCAGGAAGCTATCTAACATCCTCTGTCGGTCCTTTTTGCCACTTGATTCCGGGTGCTTAAACAAGGAGATGCAACCGAGATCAATAGGGCAGGATTTAGTATATTGTAGCCCAGGGATAGAAAGACCTCAGGAACTACTTAAACAGTCTTAAATAATTGCCCTTCTCAGTTCAGCTTCCTCATTAGCCCAAATAGAGCACCAGGTAGCTAAAGTTGCTGCGTTTATAGTATCCTGTACATAGTCAAGACCTAGCTCCAGATGTAGAGAGAAATGTGGCAATGAGGGGGGAACTCCTAAAACTCAAGATCTATTCTCTTCAGTCTGTATAGCAGGCACATCCCTATATCCCCAGCAATTAACACAGATGGCATTCTAGAGACAGACACCTTTGCTGAACAACCTAATTGTGAGGCTCCAGGTTGTCATGCAAAGCTGCCTAATCGGAATGCACTGACCGCAACCAGATTCCCACGTTACTGGACAGTCGATAAATATATTATGAACATAATCTGCTTGCTGGATCTCTCATTGGGAATACCAGAAACACACAAACATGGACCCAGGAAACTCGGCAGCTCTGCTACTCAAAAGTCTTTCAAGTGCTTCACATCATGAAAGCTTCATGTGCGACCCTTGGTGAAGTACTTCATACTTCATCATACTTGAAGGCACAGGGAGTCGACACATTATTGGACGAGTGGCAGATGTAGGTTTTCCTCACTGGACCCTCGTGATAAGAAGAGGACTGTGGCAAAACAAAGTGACCGGGCAGCTGCTGAGTGATCGAGGCAACCAGACCAAGATTTTTTTTGCTCTTTCGTGAGGAGACCCCACTTGAATGGGCCGAAATAGGTCAACTTGTTGTGTATGAGGAGTTTCTATTTGTTTTAATGTCAACATGTCACCGAACACCTGGACTCACTCTACCAAGTTTTGGGACTGCAAACTGACTGAACAGTCCCTAATCAAGGCTATTTCCGCATATATATTGAAACTACGGCTGGGTGGACTTTGAGCACTGAAATTTAGTGGAAGCACCCTCTATACGTTTTATACAAGCACTGCAAAGGAACTGCAAACATTGCAGATATAATTCTAAATCATGTGTAATAAATGTTATATAATAATTTGATTCCTGTATCCTCATTTCAGTTGTTTTAATATGTGTTGTGACACCGGTAAGACTAATTATTCATATTTAGATATGGTCACATTACAATAAGCTTCAACAAATCTGTGCAACCCCACTATTGTACAAAATAAGGCTTTCTTAATGTATACCTATAGAGAAAGGGCTTCTCCCTTAACTTTGCTTAGCAATGACCCAGGCATGTGACTGACAATATTCTTACATATTCTTTTTCAGCCAAGATTGTCGATGAGCTAAATAACATAGAGGTTTGCCTAGAAACATAACAAAAGACATTGATTGCACTAAGGTATGTATGCCCTTTACTGGTCCTATGGATGGATGTGATCCACAGTTCGGATTGGCACAGCATTGCCGACGCCATAGATTTATTTGTCTTAGCTGCAGACTTCACATTTTTCAAAGACTATCTTTAAGCATCAAGAAACTTCTTTTAGCAATGTGCCTAGCTGTGGATTTTGGGCTCTAGCTCAGCCGTCACATAGTGACACCTAGCAAACCTGTACATTTTGTAAAAGTAGACACCCTGGGGAGTCCAGGATGGGGTAGACTTATGTGGCGCTCATCAGGTTCTGTTGCCCAGAATCCCTTGCAAACCTCAAACTTTAAAAAAAATTACTCACCTTTCTGTGATGGAAAGTTCTAGAATCTGTGGGAACCCACACATTTCCACCCACCCAGCCTTATCCCCAGTCTCCTGATAAAAACGGTACCTCGATTGTTTGGGTAGGCCTAGTGCCCGCAACAGAAAATGACCTAAAACGCAATGAGGACATATCACATTTTGCCAGTGAAAACTGACCCTTTTTTTGCAATGTGCCTAGCTGGGGATTTTGGACCCTAGGTCAGACGCCACCAAGGGAAACCTAGAAAACCTGTATTTATCTGAAAAAAACTAAACGTTTTAAAACCAATTCTGGAATCTGTGGTGAGCCACAACCTTACACCCACCCAGCATTCCTTCAAGTCTCCCAATACAAATGATACTCCACTTGTGTAGGTGGGTCATGGGTCTGTGACTAGTAAGCTCCAAAAATGTAAGGATTGAGGGGATAGGACAGCAAGTTTTTAGCAAGATTTTTTTTTATATATATATTTTAGGCTGACTCGACATTGGGCACCCACACAAGTGAGGTATCATTTTACACGAGAGAGTAGGGGAACATTGGGTGGCAGAAAATGTGTGCCAATGTGGTGATACCACACAGAAATGTGAGAAAAATGTGATCTCTTTAGCTGAATTTGAGCTTCGCGGGTGATTCTGGGAAAGAAATGATGGGTGTCTAGTTTTTAGAAATATCTGGGTTTGGTAGGTTTCACTAGATGCCCGCCAAGCCCAGGACTAAAACAGCAGGTGACCCACTTGCAAAACCAGGTCATTATGTGCTTGATCATTTTGATGTCTCCACAATAGATTTTTGGCCCTTCACTGTCTTGGGTACTTGTCTCACCCACACAAGTGAGGTTCCATTTTTATCGTTAGATCTGGGGCAATACTGGGTGGTAGGAAAGTTGTGTTGGCCTGGTGATCCCACTACTTTCGGACACAGAAATGTAAGTAAAATTAGATTTTTCTAATCAAAATTTGAGGTTTGCAGGTTATTCTGGGTAGGAAAACATTGGAAGATCCATGTAAGCTACACATCCCTGGACTCCCCCAGTGTCTAGTTTTTTTAAATTGGTAGATTTCTCAAGTTGCCCGCCAAGGCTGGGACCAAAGACGCAGGTGACTCCCTCGCAAAACAAAGGTTTTTTGTGATCGATAATTTTGAAGTCTCCACATTACGTTTTATACCAATTCCTATCTTGGGCACTAGGCCTACCCACAGAAGTGAGGTAACATTTTTATCGGGAGATTTGGGAGAGTGCTGGATTGGTAGAAGTTTGTGGCTCCCCACAGATTCCAGAACTTTACATTCCAGAATTGTGAGGAAAATTTGTTTTTATTTTACAAAGTTTGAGGTTTGCAAGGAAAACTGGGTAACAGAACATGGTGAGAGCTACACACATTCTTCCATCTTGGATTCCCCTGGGTGTCTAGTTTAAAAATATGTACAGCTTTTCTAGGTTTCCCAAGGTGCCAGCAGACCGAGGTTACACAGTCCACAGCTAGGCACATTGCGAAAAAAGGGTGGGTTTTCACTGGAAAAATGTAATATCCATGTTCCGTTTTTGTACGTTTCCTGTAGCGGGCCCTAGGCCTACCCACAGAAGTGACGTACGGTTTTTATTGGGTGACCTGGGAGAACAGTGGGTGGTAGGAAACATGTGGTTTTTTCTGATTCTGGAAAATTGTGGCACAGTAATGCAAGGAAAATATGTGACCTAGTCACTTTTTGAGGTTTGCAGAAAATTGTGGGTAAGAAAACTTGTTGGGATCCATGAGAAAGACTCCTCAGTGTTCCCCCCTGGGTGTTTAGTTTATGAAAATATCAAGAGTTGATGGATTTTCGAGAGAATGAACATCTTGGCAGAGAAAGCCAAAAAAGACAATTATTACTGCACAACCATTTATTCCAAGTACACACACATACTAGTTAGATTTGGCATGAGGGTGAGTGATGGTCCAATATATAAAAGTTTATTAACAAGAGCTTTCACAAAAATTAAACACTCTGTTAATAATTGAAAGGACAAAAAATGGAATCAGTGACCCCCAGCTCATGAGCTGTAAAGCTGCGTCAAGGCCCAGCCACTTTACAGGCCTTTCAGAAACCTTTCGTACATCATACACACAAGACCATTCACAAAGCCAGCCTCTGAACCAACACATTACAACATTCGCAAAAAAGAGACAATGTAAACCCTGCCAGAGAAAGACTGAAAAGACAATTATTACTGCACAGCCATCTATTTCTCAAGTACACACACCTACTGGTTGGATTTGGCACGAGGGTGAGTGATGGTTCAATATATACATTTTAATTAACAAGAGATTTCACAAAAATAAAATGCACTGTTAATATTTGATAAGAAAAAAAATTTAACCAGTAACTCACAGTTTGTGAGCTGTAAAGACAAGGCAAGGCATCATACAGGCCATTCATATACCTTTCATATAAGTGACATTCACAAAACCATTCATGCCACCAGAAACTGGCCCAGCACATTATATCACTCACATCAACAGATAGCGCCATTCAAGGGCTAATCACTTTCTTACACCCACATACCTGACACAGCAACCACACCTGCTGACAGATTGTGTGGACTGGCGTTTAGCTACCAGTATTTGTAGTGGCCAGCAGCAACTCACTACTCACACACCGTCAGCCAAGCACGAGTTCACACACACTGCCAGTCAAGCACCAGTCCATGCACACCAAAAGCCAAACGCGCCAGTCCTTGCACACTTCCAGCCAATCGCTAATCCATGCACATAGCCAGTCAAATGCCAGTCGATGCACACCACTAGCCAAGAGTCAGTCTACACACACTTCCAGCGAAGCACCAGTCTGCACACACCACCAGCCAAGCACAATGCCATCCAAGCGCCAGTCCACACACACCGCCAGCCAAGAACCAGTCCACACACACCGCCAGCCAAGCACCAGTCCATGCACACCAACAGCCAAACAAGCCAGTCCTTGCACACTTCCAGCCAAGCGCTTGTCCATGCACTCTGCCAGTCAAACGCCAGTTCATGCACACCACTAGCCAAGAACCAGTCTACACACACTTCCAGCCAAGCACCAGTCCGCACAGACCACCAGCCAAGCACAATGCCATCCAAGCGCCAGTCCACACACACTGCCAGCCAAGCGCCAGTCCACACACACTTCTAGCCAAGTGCCAGTCCAAACATACTGCCAGCCAAGTGTCAGTCTACACACACCACCAGCCACGTATAAGTCCACGCACAGTGCCAGCCAAGCACCAGTCGATGCAGACCGCAAGCCAAGCAACTGTCCTTGCACACTGCATCACATTTAGTTTTTTTTACAAAAAAGAAAACACAAACAATTTGTAAGTAGATACAAAGCTACAAACTCAAAAGCTCTAAGTAAGTACATTGCACTTATGCCAACCTTGAAACTGAGCAAACAATATAAAGCAATACAGACCAGGCAGTTAACTTTTACATTCATGGATGCTCCCAAAAACTCTTTTGCATGTAGTACATTCTAAAACAGTATGCACACACAACACAGGTTTATAAGGACAGTTTGGGCAGTACATACAAGTCTCCTTTTGCACACTTCTTTGAATACGGACTCTACAACTCCCGCTAGGAAAGTATTTTTTGGGCATGAGGGGAATGTGATCAGTAAAATGGCGATCTTTCAATCGAGCCACATCCTCTACTACTCCAACTCTAGGAGCACTTGCCTGTTCCGCTACCAGACGGCTGCTTATCACAGACTCCTGAAACTTAGCAAAAG
Source organism: Lissotriton helveticus (assembly GCF_964261635.1). Taxonomy (NCBI): domain Eukaryota; kingdom Metazoa; phylum Chordata; class Amphibia; order Caudata; family Salamandridae; genus Lissotriton; species Lissotriton helveticus. Next base: position 2,009,076,852 of record NC_136057.1, on the reverse strand, counting down.
TCATCTTTGACTTTGGAGAACAATTTTTGAACACAACAACAATATTAAAAATTGCTAAGTGGAAAAGATGAATAGCCAACTTCTTATACCAAATGTAAGCCTTATGAAGAGCATTGTAAGAATCCAACTTTTGATCTACTCTATCACCCATGTGCCTATTATAGTTTAAAATGCACACTTGTTTGTGCACTTTAGCAACCTGACCCCAAGCAGTCACAGGTGAAGTACTTTCATCATGCATGGTAGTCAGCATGTAGACATCTCTCCTGTCTGCAAACTTCACAGATAGAAATTCATCACTATGCATTGCACTGCACTGTCCCCTCTCAAGTTTTTGACAAACAAGTTATTTTGGGAAACCTTTATGGTTAGAGTGTATTGTGTCACAAGCAACAGTGTGCACTTTGACCAATTCCCTGAACAACTGCACACCAGTGTAGAAGTTATCTACATATAAATGTTGATTTTTGCTAAAAAGTCCTTACCAAGTTCCAACACAATTTTCTCACTCAATCCAAAAGTGGACGGATAACCAGGGGGCTGAATCCTGGAATCCCTATGGGTGTACACCCTGAAATTAGAGACATATCCAGTCCTACTCTCACACAGCTTATACATCTTAGTTCCATAACGTGCCTTCTTGCTTGGAATATATTGCATAAAAACCATGCAGTCCTTGAACAAGACCAAAGACTCATCCACAGCTATTTCTTTCCCTACAGCATAGATCTCAGAAAATTGATCTACAAAGTGATCAAAGACATGCTAAATCTTGAAAAGATGGTCACAATCAGGGTGATCTTGTGGCAAAGCAAAACCATTATCAATATAATGCAGCATCCGAAGCAGAAGCAAATATTGCTCATGACATATAATTGCAGGAAATATAGCTGTTGCCGTCAGGGGTCTATTAGTACTATATGAAGACATTGATGGCTTCCCTCTCAAGCCCTTGAAAAAAGTTAAACCCAAGAACTTCTTCAACATGTGGGAGTCCACCGGGTAGCTCTAGAGCGGGGCCTAAGTCTGGCACTGTTGTCCCTCAAATACTGTTCAGCATACAAATTAGTCTGCCCAACAATCTCCTCAAGAAATCAACCAGAGGACAGCACTTCCAATGGTAACCCTTGCAGTCCAAGGCTGCAATCCAAATGCCCCTTGCTGCACTATAGGTACATCAATGTACTCCTCTAAAGCAGGCATCTGCAGTGGCTTCATCATCAGATTGTTCCTCGTGACAGAAAATTCAATGACAGAATATTCCACTCCCTCTTCTACCTCAGATGACTAGAAAAGCATACAAACAATCTGCTGAGCAGTCATCCTGCAGCTAGCCATAATCCTTTCTAAGAAAGGACAATGCGCAAACAATTCAACAATAACCAACACTGTGCAAAATAAGTAATAAACAAAATATTGCTTTATCACAAACATCTATATATTCAAAAACTATACCACCTACTCTGAAGAGACACAGCAAAAACCAACAATATCCCACTAGAAAGAAAAAACAAAAAATATTACTCACAAGACAACACAATACACATCAAGCACAAACACAATAAAACAGAAGCTAAACATGCTGCTACTAATACACTATTTACAAAAAACACATTAATGCAGGGAAATGATACTCATTTAGAGTAAATAGTAAAAAAAAATATTCTTTCCAAACACGTGCAACTACCCAAACTGCAGAAATACCAGTGACAAAAGCGCAATCTGGAACATCAATCAAAAGAACAAAGCTCTGGACTAGAATAAACAGGAGAAATACAACATTACAATCACAAATGGCAAGAAATAAAACAATTACCATTATAAAATGCATTGTCACTACCCAAATTCCAGTCCACACATATTGCCAGCTGAACTCCAGACACACCCAAACACATTTCTTAGTGTCCAGTGGTTTTCTGCCCCCCTTGGGGGCAGATGGGCCTGCAAATATGGCCAATATGCCACCAAGGGGGACAGAAAAACAGCCAAAAGTAAATAATAACCAATGCCTCCTCCCATTGGGGCAACCTTTAACCAAGGGGCCGCCACCCCCAAACATAAAAAAATACATAACCCTGGCACTAGTGAGTTTTCTGCCCCCAAATAGGGTCAATATTCCCCAGGGGGCAGCAAATGTCCCAAAATTATTTTTCAAAATGATACCCCCGATGGGGCCGATCCTTTCCCAAGGGACCACCCCATGCATACTGTTACAATATCTCCTGTGCTAGTGGTTTTTCTATCCCCATGGGGGCCAATGGGCCCCAAAATAGGCCCGATCTGAGCCAGAGAGGGGCAGATTACTGCCAAAAGTACATTAAACAAATGATAAACCCCAATAGGGGAGATCCTTGTCCAAGGGACTGTCCGAAACATAAAAAGAAGAAATCCATGGTACTGATGGGGTGTCTGCCCCCTGGGGACCAATGAGCCTTAAAGTAGGCCAATTTGCCCCTGAGGAACAGACAATGGCCAAAAGTTGTTTAAAATATTTAAACCCCAAAGGTCCAATGGACTGCCCGCATGCGAAATGCTAAAGTTTTCCTGGTGTAGTGTTTTTTTTTTACTCAAAACCGTCTGGATCTGCCCCTGGGGGAGGGGAAGAAAACAACCAACACAAAATGCCCTACTTTGGCAGTGACCCTTGCCCAAGGGGTTGATACCACTTACTGAAATAAATACCCTGGTGCTAATTGGAGCATTCCTGCTGCATGATCGCGATCCCATGCAGAATGGTGCAACAGGAATGCCCTTCAAAGAGACATCGGGGGGGAGGAAAAACTATTTTCTCTCCAGATGCACCCCCAAATCCCCCCAAGCAGGAAAAACCTACAGCTGGAAACAAATGGCTTCCAGCATATCTGGCGGCTCTTCATTAAGTCAGCGTGCACCGTGCTTGCTAATGTCATGGGATTGCTGAGCGGGGGTTGAGGGTGGCAACAGATACTCTTCTGCTGCCATCCCTGTTGGGGGGGGGTTTGATGGGCGTCCCATGGGAGGAGAACCAACTCTTTCCTCATGGTCAGGTGCTAGGAGGAATGGTTCTGTCCTCAGAACATGCCCAACGTAGCCCACAATGGAACTGTTCTGTCATGAGCACTGAAGGTGTTAATAAGATTTATTTTCCTGATAATAACAACAACCACAACACTATAAGCAATGCCATATTGAATCATGATTCAATATCTGTCAGCAACAATGAAAGCTGGGTATTGCCCAAAACTAAATATTCAATGATTTCCCAAATTGTTGAGGATTTCTATTGCAATGTTTGTTTCAATGTACCTAATGCAATGCTCATCAGTAGCATAACACATCTATGTCAATATCCTTACTGATGGAATGACAATATAGGTAATTTCTGTTGCAAATGATTTGATAGAGATAAGTGAAAGGAAAGCCTTACTATGAAACCAAGGGCTTGATTACGATCTTGGCTGATGGGGTAATCCGTCACAAACCTGACGGACATGGTGTCCTCCATATTGCAAGTTTCATAGGACAGGGCACATGCATCATTGAGACATTTTGCACTTCTTAATTTGCGAAAAATACCGAATTGCAAATTAAGAATTGCAAAATGCTATGCATCATTTTTTTCGGTATTTATTTGTGATTTGGTAAAAATCGCAATTTTTACCGAATCCCAAATAAATACCGAATTCTTAGGTGCATTTTCACAATTCCCATTGATTCCTATGGGCCGAAAGGCCCCTAGGAGTCAATGGGAAGGCATTTACAAATTCGCAATTTGTTGATGCATTCCAAGGGTGCAGGGGGGGTCCAGAGGACCCCCCCCTGCACCCCTAAAATGCATTTGAAAGTGCATGTTTCACACACACATGTTCTAAGGACATGTGTGTCTGTAACATGACAGTTTAAAAAAGGCATTTTTTTGCTATTTGACAGATTTTCGCAAATTACCACGAGGGTCAACCTCGTGGTAATTTGCACTTCCAATTTCAAAATTCGCATTTTTTTTTAAATTGATGCATTGCATTTAAGGAATCGCACAAATGCGATTCCTTAAATGCATTTGCATTTTTAAGAAATGCAAAAAAATACGAATATTGAAAATGAGTTTGATGCATCCCAAAAACGTATTTAGGAAGTGCAAACGGCCGAATTTACCGATTCGCACCGTTTGCACTTCCTAAATAGGTTGATGCATGTGCCCCATAATGAATAAGGTGAACACAATATCTATCACGTTTTGACAGATTATCGGATCCACCAAGATCATAATTAGGCAGGAAGTGTTGTGGCATAGGAATATTTTGACACATCTATTTCCATGCATCCACCAAAGATTTTGCAAAACAGCTCTTTTTTTAAACTCTTCCACCTTCTTTTTATCTTCTCTTTGGGAAGTGAAATGAGTGCCTATTTGAAGGAAGCGTCTGCATATTTTTTCAAACATTCGAATTGTGTTTTAAGTAAAGATTTTAAACATGGAACTTTTGAATTCAAGAAATATTTTTAGCCCAAACCTTTTTTTCTTCATTCATTTAATCTGATGGTCTTTCTTTAGTCTTTCTATTTAAATCGATTGTGCAGATGTTAACCATGGCTATCAATTGCTACTCAATTGTGAAATAGTGTACTCTTGTTGGAGCTTGATGTCCACAAACAATCTATGACAAAAGCCATATAACAGAAACATTTTATGGGTGATAAAAACAGCATAAATTCATGTTGCACTAGATTACTCTTTAAATCTGCGAATGGGAGACACTCTTTTGCCCATGAAACATTTTTGCACATGGGCAGAAAATGACAAAATGAAGCATGGAACCCTGACAGAACATACTTATCACATGCATTTTGTATAAACATTGTATTTGTGTGAGAGCAGTTTGGCAGTTTGTTACTTCTGCCCTTTCTCTGCATCGTCTGAGGACATGAATTTTGGATGTCAACGTCCAGGTGTCCCTTTTCATAGCACAGTATCTCTCATTTGATGTGGTGATGTTCAGCCATTTGGCAGAATATTAACAACACAGAGTGGAAAATGGAAGTGGAGTAGAGCCATTATGTGCTCATACCCATGCTATTCATTTTCCAAACTAGCACTCTGTAGAATGTGCTCCTGGAAATTTCGGCCAATGCCTTATTTTCAGGATATCCAAGTAGGAATTATTTGCATAAAAAATAAATGGAACTCAATTGCATAATCATAAGTAATCCTTATAGTATGACAGCAACCTGTCTCTGAAGGGCCAAAGCTGCACAATTCTTTGATACATAAATAGAATTAAAAAGCTTTGGAGATTATGTAACTTACCCGATCAGAACGGATGCTCCATATTGGAAGAAACTGATGTAATACAGTCGTTGTATTTGTTACTGCAGTTATTGAAAGAGGGCAACATTTGTGAATGAAAATCTGGGTCATAATGAGGAATTACTATGAAGTTGAATGGGAAATTATGAATTCCATAGGTGGCTCCTCATTTCTTAGTAGACCTTCAGGGACCAACTCATAATTGGCAGGATTTTACACCTTTGGTGTTATCAGTACCCAAGGGATTGTTTACTCCGGGGGTGGGGAAATACTGATCAATATCTCAGGCCACTTGTAATAGGAGTCAATAAATGTTACTTGGAATATGTTACTTTATTGTTATCAATATTATTATTACTCTTGATATTATTAATCTTCGTGCTACTATTCTGATTATTGATGCTCTTGTTGCTATCAATATTATTTTTACCAGTAATACTATGGTCATCATTGGATACATTTGTTTTTATAACGGGTAAGAACAACAACAAAATTATTAATAATAAACAAAACGAGTGCTATCAACAACATTATTATTGATGCTACCAATAATAATAATAATAATAATAATAATAATAATAATAATAATAATAATAATAATAATCACAATTTGGTTGCCACCGTTCTTCTTCTTCTTCTTCTTCTTCTTCTTCTTCTTCTTCTTCTTATTATTATTATTATTATTATTATTATTATTATTTTTTGTAGTAATAATAGAGTAATAGGAGTAATATTGGTAGTAATAGTGGTTGTAGTACTAGAAGTAGCACTGGCAGTGGAAGTTGTAGCAGTAGTGTATTTTGCAACATTTGTATCTGTATTAAGCATTTTAATAGGCGGACACTTGTTATCAAACAGGAGCCTTCATCTATAAGTGCACAACATTAGTCTGTTGCTAAACCTGACATCAGAATCAAACTTGTTTTTCAGTTCACCTTGAAAGCAGGGCACCCAGTTACTGCTGACTGGCTCTGTCTCAGCAGCCGCACAGATTCGCCAAGGCTGCTGACTGCCAGAACCGTTCCACCGACTAATCATTTTGTGCACTTCATCCGCTTTGGAAATTATTTGCTGTTTTCTGCCATTACTGCTTTGTTCTGTTCCCACTGGGATTTCTTTTCATCTAAGAGAGACGTGAGGGAAAGTGTGAACTCTAATCTCCTTGGCTGTCAGATCATCTTCGCCAGCCCTTCTTTTATACCAATGAAAGTTCAAACAGGACTTGAAACATGAGAGCTGGCTGCATGGGGATAAAGCAAAACACCATTGTCTGTATTTACTGGTCCCCCGTCTAAAGTTAGCCATGAGAAAAAAATATATGTGGAGTAAGGTACAGGAAAATGTACTTCCCTATTTGTTGATATTTTGCTCTTAATATTCTGTTTTCAATATTCTGTGCCATCAATATTCTGGTTTTGATATTCAGGTGCACACAGTGTGATATATCTGAAGGAATATGTGGACTTTCTTAAGGTACATATTTAAGCAAACTCAATCAACTATTCACAATCCAACTTTAGATCGGCTGTTAAGTAGGATGGTGCAAAGTAGTAAAGTTATAAAGTAGGCTGAGTCTCTATATTGTGACTCTCTAAACTGTTCAAGCTTTGTGCAATGCAAAACATATCAAGTTATTTTTTTTTAAAGCTGGCCTCAGCTCAGAGCCCTCCCTCCCACACCTGTTCCCTCAGATGGTGGATTTCCAGCCTCCACACACACATTTGGTTTGCTGGAGGATGTCCTAAGTGGGACATACTGCATCAGGAAAACCACACCTGGCCAGAAAAGTTAAACCTTACTTTATATACATTTAGGAAATGTCTACTTAATAAATAATGGTTTCCTTACTCCGCCTATGTTTGTAGGTGAAGTTTGGATTTAACTCGCTACTAATTAGAGTATGTCCATAAAAAACATTTAGGGATATTAGTCGCAAACAGTCTGTTTTAAACATTATAGCGCTGCACAATGGTGAAAACTAAATATAATTTAAATGCTATTTTACAAGTGTATTTGGGAAGGTCCCACAACCTATTTCAGTGTAAGGTTATAACAAAAGATGGATAGTTCAATTACTTTTCATCAAAAGCACCAGTTAAAATGGAAAGGACTTTAAGCAGGCTCCTACATTGGCATAAAACCCTCATAGTTACAGGCAGGTTGTGCGAACAGTGTGGCACAAAAGGGGACCTACATTAGACTTCGAACAGCAAGACAGGTAGGCATTCCAAAGAATAGTGCTTGTATGTGCCTGAGATGGGTCTATTTGACACTTGTGGCCTGGGTAAGGAAACTCTTACCTGGTTATTTGTTTGTTGTGTATTTTCTAGAGATTGGATCCACTAGATGAAGACGCTGTTAAATACTCCACAGACAACTGAAGCTTCAGTCGAGGTAAGAGTGAGACATGTAGGTGGGTTAGTAATCCGACAATTACGGTTACAAACCGGTATTGATGCTCTGTTTTCTCTTTGAAGAATACAGATAATTGAATTTTGAAACAAGTGGTTCAGAGTGAGTACTATTCTGTGTGTTGACACAAGGGTGCACGCAGAGGTGGTTTTTGACTTTTTGAATTATAAATCTCGAGACGATGAGTATTTGACACTTTAATGGTTTTGGCAGTGGTAATGTTTTTAACTTATGTGTGTTATGCGGGACATAGACACTACACGCTAGATGGTGCACTTGTTCTTGGTTCAGTGTGGGCAGACGATCACACATGCACAAATGGGGAGACTGATGAAATATATATGATGTTGTATATTTAAATGCATGTATGTTTTTTAATAGATTATGTGCAACCTTCTCGTCCTGAGGATGGTCTCGTGGAATTAAGCTGGTTGAGACCGAAACTTCGACGCCACCACACCCTTTGTTTATTGATTTGAGAACATTTCTGCAGATGAATATATTTTGCATTGAGGATCGTATGGCGATATGTTTGGTTGAGCCCATACGCTGTATACAAGGGGTGTCAATGCTGTAGACAGATAAGATCTAGACTGAGAAGTAGATAACAGCATTACTGGTTGCCTTTTTTGAATTGTATATATCAAGGTATGTTTACATATTGATAATGTACACTGTGGATTACAAATGAAGATTTTTTTGATAAAATGAAAACTTTTTTGATAAAATGAAATGATTTGAAAAATCAGTTGGCCTTTTTTTGTGATATTGACTTGTCGATCACTGTTGTGACGATATTACAAACAAGGAATGTCTCTATAATAAATCCTCAAGGAGATAGATATGTAGCAGCACTGCCTCTTATATTCTGAGTGGTGGTTTCACAGTTTGCATCTGAGATCCTGCTATGAGATGACATCTCTCCTTGATTTTGCTTACATGATACGTTCCATTTGTATGTTAGAGAGTCCTCCACTTTCCAAATTATGGAGATTCTCTACTCTTTCCCATGCACCAGATTCCTTGCGTAGAATCTTCAAGGCGGCCCCCTCTATGTGCCTACCATTGCTTGGGCGAACATGCAACTTTCTGAGTGGTGAATGTTGAAAGCATGGAAGCTTGCCATATGTATGCGAAATGGAAATATGTATTTGCAGAGGGATTGTTTGGCATTACTTCAAGTGCAGATAAAAGTTTGATGTTATGAACCAGTTAAGAGACTAGAAAAACACACAAGATGATGGACGGAATGTTGCACAATGGCAAAACATTCACCCCCAGTCACAGATCTGGGTTTAATCCATCGTTATTTTGCTCACCAAGCTCAGACATGGCCATATGCAAATCAGTCTTAACCCTGTGCCTCATGGGACCAGTCCAGCCCGAACTGCCAAGCGATGTCTTCCCTGGACCGGAATCAAGCATCCTAGGACCGGTTTCTGGATATCAGCCGCCTTCAGCCAGGATAGCTTGACTCCAGTAGCGTAGTGAGCACGGTACCCACATCTGGGCATACCCTTCCCACAAAGGGTGAATAGCAAAATACACAAGATGATGGACGGAATGTTGCACAATGGCAAAACATTCACCCCCAGTCACAGATATGGGTTTAATCCATCGTTATTTTGCTCACCAAGCCAACCCAGTTCAGACATGGCCATATGCAAATCAGTCTTGACTCTGTGCCTCATGGGACCAGTCCAGCCCGAATTACCAAGCCAAGTTAAGAGACTGCCATATTTAAATGTCCTTTAGAAAGCCAAATCACCTCCTTAAAATAACTTGAACTTCTCAGCAGGTAAGTTGCAATTTCCAGTGACTATACCAGCAAATGTAGACATGGCTCATATGCATTAAAAGAGAAAGCATCATCACTACTCACCAAGAGCATATAGTAACAAATAATAAAGCAGTGCTATTGTTAAGCAATTTCCAAACAGCAATGTGGATCAAGTTACCACAGTTAGACCTTATCATGATTTTAAATACCACAACGCAAGGTGATATTTAAATCTTCCACTAAGATCTCTTTTAGAAAATAAAGTATAGAATTGTGCTTTGAAATCACATTGGGTCAGATGTAATGGCCAAAATATGACTGGCTACAAATGCCACCTACATTTCCAATCACCATTTCCCTATGTGTACCTACCTCTCATTCTGCTCATTTAGTCTCTCTTACTTTCTCTTTTCTTTCCACATCTCCTCTCCCAATCCCTGTCCCCACTGCTTCTCTCAACCTTTTCCCCTATCCTTTCCTGTTTTGTTGATGTATCTCTTCTCATTCCTGTCGTTCTGCTTTCTTCTGTTTACTCTCCATTCACTCACTCTTCTCTAGTTTTCTAGAACCTTTTCTCTCTCTCTTCTCTTCTATCTTCCTTGTACTTCTCAATATTTTGTATTCTTTTTCTAGCGCTCTTCTGCATAGACCATGTTTGGAATCTGAAACTTCTTAGCTGTGCATAGCCATTGTAGCACCTGCCACCTTTCATTGACCCCTGCACTTTTGGCTGCACCTCAAGATTATGGAACAACAAAGTTAGTGCAATGTGGCCAACATATCCCAACAGCTAGTTGTCAATTCATGTTTGACAGGCCATCAGGCTGCATGGATTTGGTGGGTTTTAAATGCTTTAGGGCATAAAATGACCCATTGACTTCCACCACATTACTTTCACAGCGCAGTGGACTTCAACCAGACATCCACAGTACTAGAAAAGAAAATACTTCTAGGAAATACACTAGAAACATTTTATTTTCTTATTTTCCAAAATGAAAGATAGTATACATGAGAAATGGTTTCTATGAGTCCCAAGTCTGATATGTTTGTTTTGCTGTATTGTGCGGCAATCAATGTGCACTGATATAATACACGATGACAAAAGTGAAAGCAGACCATGCTAATGGAATATTCAAGGATCCACAAATATCTCATTGTGTTGTCCCCTTTTCTATCCAGGGCCCTGTATTCTGCCATTCCTAAAGATGACAGGAATCAAATATTAGGGTACACACTAGGCTCCCCAGCCTGGAACTGTAACTAACTAATTTCTAAGTGCAAATGTGGGGCAGGGGGAGAGCTGTTTCCCCATTTGGGAGTCAGCCCTGATGTAAATCAGAGGTGGTGAAGCCTTTGAAGCTCACGGGCTGGATGTGTCACTTCTGTGGCCTGTTTGGAAGAATGAGGTGTGACCTACTTCCTGCCCAAGCCTTTGTTTCTGACTCCTGGGAGTGATCACACTGACTGGCAAGAGGTCAGAATACTCTATTGGCAGCAGCAGATGTGAGAAATGCAGGCTTGCCAGCCAGAGCACAGGGTTGCTGGGGCAACCAGGTGGACAACCTCTATGTTACCTACCTGGGTGCATGCCACATTGCCCTCAACATGAAATTCATGTCAGAAATGAGAAGACACATTGTTTGATACCAAAAATGACATATTTAGGTGGTACCTTAATGGAGCTGCCAATTTCGGGTGTGTCAGGGTGTCAGCTCATGTAACCCTATGAACCGTCTATCACTTTTAGTGTCCTTCAATGGTAAAGGGCACTCTAGGGTCAAATGAGCTTGCACTTACATGTTCACACCTTTGATATAATGCACACTGACTCCGTGCTTTAGGAGGCTTTCCTTATGTGTGACTGGCTTATATCACAGATAGTGCATTGACTTTGCCACACATTGTGAGGGCAATGACGAGTTTAAGCAGTTTGTGCAGCTCCTGCAGTCTGCACTGGTAGGCCTGCTGTCAATGGTTTACTTGGGTAACTCTGACTGGCACAAATAGTGCTGCAAGACCTAGGGCCCCTTTTACCACCCATGCCCTATGTACCACTGGAACCATATATTAGGGATTTATTAGGGGGATAAAGTCTTGGTCAGTTGGAATTGTCAATTCACACATAGCAGTTTTAGGGGGAGAGCACTTGTCAGGAGTTGACCATACAAAAAAAGGCACTTTCCTACTATATACACACACACACACATATATATATATATATATATATATATATATATTCACTGAAAAAAACATAGGTTTCAGGCACGTTATAGTTAGTTTGACATTTCACTTGTACAAAACCAGAGAAATGTGTCCGTTATAGTTAGTAGAGCTAAATATAACTTGCGCCCGCAATGGACTGCTGATGATGTCACATATTACTTCACTCATGACATGGTCAGTGACATCACTGATGACATCTCAAATGACATCAATGCTGAAATCACTGAGGAGATCATTAAGTGAACGTGTGTTTGCTTAAATATGATATATATATATATATATATATATATATATATATATATATATATATATATATGTATATATATATATATGTAAAGGTGTATCAAAAAATGAGTGGGTGTAGAGTGTCTGAATGGATGATTTAGTAGGTGCGTGACTGACTGTGTAAGTTAGTGATTTAGTGTGTCTTACTGAATGCATGGGTTAGTGAGTAAACTGTGTAAATGTCTTTATCAGTCTGTCAGTTGGTGTATAAGCAGCTGCATGGGTTGGTGAGTAGCTATATGAGTATGTATATGGGTTATTGATTGGTTTTCAAGAGTATCTGTATGGGTGGGCGGGAAGTGTGACTCTGTGCATAGATGTGTGAGTGGGTGATTCACTAGGTGTATAGGTTCAAGAGTGTATCTGTGTAGGGCTGAGGGATGGGCGAGTGTGTGTATGGGTGCATTGGTGAGTGCATGGATGTCTCAGTGGTATATATGTGAGTAACTACATATGTGAAAGACAGTATAAGTGAATGTTGGAGTATATAATTGACTATATGTGAGAGTGAGTGATTCTGAGAGTGGCTGTATGGATGAGTGTTTGGTTGTATCAGTGATTGTATAAGAGAGTAAGTATGTGTTAGTATTTGGATAAATAAGTTAGGTGGTCTGGGTATAACTGTATAGGTGAGTAAATGGGTGTGATTGATTCTTTGCATGACTGAGTAGGTGTGTGAGTAAGTCTATGGATGAGTGGCAGTGTGTGAGTGTATATATATAGGTGTATGATTGCATATGATACTGCTGTATTGATGAATGACTGCATGTTTGAGTTACCGTATAGGTAAATGAGTGGATGTATGTGTAGACCTAGGAATCAGTGAGTGAGTATGTAATAAGTGGTATTGTTGTGTCTATGATTTTGAACATGGTGGTCTCTATTCTAGAGTGGGTGTATCAAAGGTTGCACCACTGAAGAGCCCTCCAGACAAGCATCCGCAGCAGGAAAACAACATGGTTCACTGACAACCTCAAAGAATCAAAGAAATCCTGCAGATCCCTCGAGAAAACCTGGCGCCGCAAACAGACAACAAAAAACATGACAGCCCTCAAGAACACCACCCGCAAACACCACCAGCTGATCCGCACCACCAAAAAGACATCTATCAAAGAACGAATGGACAACAACACACACAACAGCAAGGACCCCTTCAACATCGTAAAAGAGCTCTCCAATCCCAATGCCAACAGCAATAACATCACACCGTCCCAAGACCTCTTCAACTCCCTTGCCACGGCTTTCCACCGCAAGATCACCGATATACACAACAGCTTCGGCGCTCAGACACACCCCCCAGCCACCAAACCAACGCCCCCTACATCCATCCTTAGCGCTTGGACTCCCATCAGCACCGAAGACACCGCCCACGCTATGAACACCATCCACTCCGGCTCTCCCTCTGACCCATGCCCTCACCACATCCTCAAAAAAGCCGACACCATCATCGCTCCCCACCTACAGAATGTCATAAACAACTCCCTTGTGTCCACCACCTTCCCAGAGAGCTGGAAGCACGCAGAGATCAATGCCCTACTGAAGAAACCCACAGCGGACCCCAAAGACCTCCAAAACTTCCGCCCCATCTCTCTTCTTCCCTTACCGGCGAAAGTGATCGAGAACATCATCAATAAGCAGCTGACCGCATTCCTCGAAGCCAACGGGTCCCTCGACCCATCCCAGTCCGGATTCCGAGCCAACCACAGCACCGAGACTGCCCTCATCGCAGCCACTGATGACATCAGGGCCCTACTCGGCAGCGGGGAAACCACCACCCTCATTCTCCTAGACCTCTCAGCCACCTTTGATACAGTTTGCCATCGCACCCTAATAACCCGCCTCCACAACGCTGGGATCCCAGACAAAGCCCTTGACTGGATCACCTCTTTTCTCTCTGACAGAACCCAGCGAGTCCATCTCCCTCCCTTCCACTCCCCAGCCACCGAGATCATCTGCGGCGTACCCCAAGGCTCATCACTCAGCCCAACCCTCTTCAATATCTATGAGAGCCCCTTCACCACCATCGCACGCAAACACAACCTCAACATCATCTCATACGCCGATGACACCCAGCTGATACTCTCCCCTACCAAAGACCCAGCCGCCGCCAAACTAAACCTCCAGGAAGGAATGAAGAACGTCGCAGAATGGATGAAACTCAGCCGTCTGAAACTGAACTCAGACAAGACAGAGGTCCTCATCATCGGACCATCCCCATCCGCCTGGGACGACTCCTGGTGGCCCGCAGTACTTGGCACCGCACCGACACCCACTGACCACGCATGCAACCTGAGATTCATCCTGGACTCCTTTCTCACAATGACCAAGCAAGTCAACGCCATCTCATCCTCATGCTTCAACACCCTGTGCATGCTCCGCAAGATCTTCCGCTGGATCCCTACCGGAACTAGAAAGACGGTTACCCAGGCCCTCGTCACCAGCCGACTTGACTACGGGAACGCCCTATATGCAGGAACCACAATCAAACTTCAGAAAAGACTCCAACGCATTCAGAACGCATTCACATGACTCATTCTCGACATCCCCCACCACAGTCACATATCAGTCCACCTGAGAGACCTGCACTGGCTCTACTAAACACAAAGAAAAGGTCCCTAAGGTATGTTTAAAGACCCTACCTGCTAAACCCCCTGAACAGAATTGACACCAACCTTAATTAGCAGTGAGTCCATGCAAACAATGTACCTGAATATACAAAATAACAACAGGGAAAAGTTTAACGAAAACGAGTTCCCATCAGTCCACCATCGAGACCGCCCTTCATCATCTGGGATCTCTTATACACATATAAATATTGCTTTCACAGGAGTAACCACAGCAATTATGCAGATGTGAAAAAGTGGCGTGTCTAGTGGGGAACTGAGTAGCAGTGCATTGGAAAAAAGTGTATTGTGAAAAGAAAGAGAAAAAGGTTCTAAAATTAGGTCGTGATCGGGGACAACAATTTTAATATACACCCTCACACTCCTAAATCAGTAAAAACAGTGCAAATAAGTGGTATAACAAATGACCACTCAAAAAAGATGTAAGGTCGACATGTTTCTGCAGTCGAATGGAGTCTCGAGATCCCCTGCTGCTTCCTCAGGACCATTAGTGCTACTGCTAAATTAAAACAAATTAAACCATATCACCTGGATAGTGTATGTACGATCATCTTCTCATCCTGAACATAAGAAGAAAAATGTATATATAAGGGTACATTGTGAATCATTAAAATATCATCTATAACATGCACATTGTGCCTTCATTATGATGTATGTGCTGGTCATATATAGTTGTTGACCATCATCAAGACCGTCTAAGTCAGTCACAAATCACCAATTCGTAAATTTACAAATTTGAATTCACTCACCCACTTGATGGGAAGGAAAAACCCCACCTCACCTGGCACGAGCTCACACTTTTTTCCAATGCACTGCTACTGGACTGATGACCTGCACTGGCTCCCCATCAGCAAAAGAATCTCATTCATGCTCCTCACCCATGCACACAAAGCGCTCCATGACATAGGCCCCGGATACCTCAACAACCGCCTCACGTTCTACACTCCAACACGCAAACTCCGCTCCGCCAACCTCGCCCTCACCACTGTCCCACGGATCCGCAGAACCACCACCGGAGGAAGGTCATTTTCCTACCTGGCGGCAAACACATGGAACTCCCTACCCGCCCACCCACGTCTGACCCAGGACCACCTCACATTCAGGAAACACCTCAAGACCTGGCTTTTCGAGCATTAGCGGCATTTCCCCCTCCCCCCCAGAGCCTTTAGACCCTCACGGGTGAGTAGCACGCTTTACAAGTGTAAAACGTGTGAACGCGGAACCGCCATCTTGGGGGGAGGCAGGGTAGCGCTCCAGCTCCTGGACGCCTCCCACCCTCCTCCCACCGCCAGAGGGTTATGGATATAAAGAAGGGACCAGCCCGTCCGCGCAGCGGGCGGGCGCAGCGGGCGCGCCGATGGCGCGCCAAAGGCGCGCCTAAGGCAAGCCCGTCTGCCCCCGTCCGCGCCGGACCCGCGCCCAGTGCCAGAACCCCTGCTTCTAATGATCCAAAAATCTCATGGACCTCTGATCAACTGTTACACCTTCGTTACAATTCCTGTAGCCCTATTTCCTGTTGTAAACCCAATAGCTTGGAATTAACCGGCTACTCCTGCTCACAATGCAAGTTTTCCATCCCGGTTGTTCTTAACACATCTCAACCTCCCCCGAGGGGTCAACTGCAGCCTTCAGCTATCTTAAAAGCTGCGTTAATCAACTGCAGATCGCTCCCAGCCCACGCTACTGATATTTGGCTCTTACTTGATACCCATAAATGGGACATATTGTTTCTTACCGAAACATGGATTAAAGACTCATCTAAACCGGATCTTAACCTAGCTATCCCCCCTGGCTACTGCTTCACTGGCATTAATCGCGAAAACTCTAAACCCGGGGGGGGCCTCGCCATAATTGCCAAATCTCATTTAAAACTGAACCTTACTAAAATCCCCAATCACGGCCTCATCGAAGCTGCTTACTTTACAATAATGGACTCGGCAAGTACCATCTGTGCCGGTATCCTGGTTTATAATCCCCCTACAGCTGCCGTTTCCTCTCTTAATGCTTTGACGCATTCTATTGCTGACTTTTCACTTAAACACCCTCATTTTATTGTTCTGGGAGACTTCAATCTCCATATTGATAATTCTTCCTGTACTAAAGCCTCTTCTCTGTTGGAAACTTTACAGGGACTTACCCTGCCCCAATTAGTTATAGGCCCGACCCACATTGCAGGGCACACATTAGACCTCATTTTCTCTAATCATCCTGGTATATCTGTTCTGTCCCCTTCTCCCCTGACCTGGACTGATCACTTCCTTCTTCCTTTTACCATCACCTCCCCTTCTCCTCCTCCCCCATCCTCTCTTCACAGAGACAGTGGCCGTAGATGGACCAAAGTCACCTGCGAGTCTTTAGAACCTCATCTTCAGTTTCAACTTAACCATCTAGAAGACCTTGACAATGAAACTGTAAGATTTAATTCGGCCCTTTCCTCGGCCCTTGATTCCGTTGCCCCTTTTGTTCCGTTGTCTTCTTCCAGATCACGTCCCTCCTCTCCTTGGTTTTCCTCCCTGCTTCGTGAGGAGAAGAGCTTATGTAAACAATTGGAACGCAAATGGAGAAAAAATTATGACTCTCTTGCTAAACTGGCCTATAAATCTGCCCGGAATAAATTCCATAAGCTGAAACGCTCTACGATGAGAGCTTATTTCTCCAACCTTATTCAACAGGCACAGAACTCTTCTAAAACTCTTTTTACCATCGTGAAAGACTTTGTAAATCCCCCTGCCATGAAAACCCAATGTATCCCTACGCAAGATCTCTGCAACGGACTCTCGAATATTTTTCAGGACAAAATTATCAAACTTTCTTCCTCTTTTGATACCACCCCACTTCACCACCCCCTTGACATAACATGTCCCATTCACAGCTCATTTAATCACTTTGATGAGCTCACCTCTGAACAAGCTTTGTCCTTGCTATATAAAGTCAAGTCCGGTTCTCCTTTGGACCCAGTCCCTGCCAAAATCATGGGCAATCTTGCCCCTGTTCTGGCTAAACCTCTCCTCACGATTTGGAACTCCTCTTTGTCTCGTGGTCAATTTCCCTCAGATTGGAAACAAGCCAGGCTAATCCCTATTCTAAAAAAACCCGGTGCTGACCCTTCGCAATTCACCAACTACCGGCCCATCTCACTCCTGCCTAAACCTGTTAAGGTTTTGGAGAAAGTGGTACAGACTCAGTTCGCCCAGTATCTGGCATCTAATCAGCTGTTACATGAGTCCCAGTCCGGCTTTAGAACGGGTTACAGCACCGAGACTGCGTTGCTAGAGGTCTCAGAAATTATTAGGGAATCGGTGGATAGGGGCGAGGAGGCCATGCTGGTCCTCCTCGACCTATCCGCTGCATTTGACACTGTATCCCATGACATACTAGCAACCCGTTTACATCAGCTCGGGATCAGTGGCACAGTACTGGCTTGGATCAATTCCTTTCTGTCTAATCGGTTTCAGAGGGTTACGTTGCACCCATTTGAATCAGAGGACAAACCCCTGCTGTGCGGTGTGCCCCAGGGCTCCGCCCTCAGCCCTTTATTGTTCAACATCTACGTGGCTCCTCTTGCCAAGGTAGTAGAATCTTGGGGTGTCAGGGTGGTCTCCTATGCTGATGATACTCAGCTTATTTTTTTCATTCAGAGACCACTCTGACTCCCATTTTTCCAACTTTAGAAACTGCCTTGGCAATATCTGTACGTGGATGTCTGCTAATCACCTTGCGCTCCATACCAAAAAAACTGAGGTTCCTCCCCTTGCCAGCCTTTGGTGGCCCACTGTTCTGGATCCCCCCCCTAAGCCAGTTCAGGCTGCCCGCAACCTAGGCTTCACATTTGATAACACCTTGTCTGGTAAGTCCCAAGTCAACAAAGTTGCGGGGGCTTGCTTTGCGAAACTGCGCATGATCAGGAAGATATTTCCGTATCTTCCTCAATCTTCCCGTAAAACGGTGGTCCAGGCACTTATTACTACACATTTGGACTATGCTAACAGTCTGTATGCGGGTGCCCCCCAATATTTGATTGACCGCCTGCAAATTGTCCAAAACGCCGCAGCTCGGCTCATTGGCAATATCCCTGCCCGCACCTCAGTAAGAGCGTACAGAGATGAGCTTCATTGGCTCCCCATAGCTCGGCGTATCGATTTTAAGATCTTGACCTTGGCATTTCGTGCAATTCATGGAACAGGCCCGTCTTACCTGAGTAAACGCCTTAAAATTTCATCTTCAGTTAGACACCTCAGATCTAACAGCCTTCGTTTACTGATCGTCCCAAGATTCAGGTTTTCCCGTTGCGGCGGCAGAACTTTCACCGTTATTGCTGCCAAACTCTGGAATAGCCTTCCTCTGGATCTTAGGTTCATTGAATCCGAGTTAGCCTTCCGACGTAAACTCAAAACCTGGTTGTTCACTAAACGGTCATAGTAGTGTCTGCACCTCTTATTTTCTTTCTGTGGGATTTACTCCTGGTACCTTCCTAGGGGGACATTCAAGTAATCTTAGCGCCGGGACACCTCCGCCGGAGGTAGCCGTGCGCTTTATAAGCTTCAAAAATAAATAAATAAATAAATTGATTGAAAGGTTATAATAGGGTGTGAGGAAGTGCTTCAGATTTTCACGTGGTGATGTCATCAGTGATGTCATTTGAGATGTCTTAATATTCCAGTCAGCCGGCAAATGAATATTTAGATCCCCACATATTATAATTGGTTGCGTCCACATAGCTAATTCTGTATTGATCGTATTGAAAACTTCAGCGTCATCTAGGTTTGGCCCATACATGCAGCATATAGTGAATTTACACCCACCAATTATTAACTCAGCAAGCCCCCATCTACCCCATTTATCGGCTAGAGTTTTCAAACACTTCCCAACTCCCTTTCGCGTACAAATAGCAATGCCTCTTTTTATACCCATCTGCTTAGAAGCAAGTAGCACATCCAGTCCCAACTTGTCCAAAAGTGAACGCTTATCCCATGCAATATGAGTTTCCTGTATACATAATAAGTCAATAGATAAGGTCTGAAGCATTGAACGAAACATTCCAATCTTTTTGAAGTCATTAAGACCATTGATGTTAATTGTACATATTTTCACCTTTTTATCCATATTGAAATAGTAATTGAAAAATATTAGCAAGCATCAACAATATATACTCCTCGCTACTACAACTTGAATACCAAATAAACATCCTTGCAATGAATACCTCTGCCTTACACCCCCACCACCAACCCTTACCCCTTCCCGCCCCCACCCATTGCCCCAGAACCCCTCCCCCCACCCTCCCCATTATAGGAGGCATAGGAACTACCAGTTCCTAAAACGTATGGGTGCCGCGTCCCTGGGCCATAACGTCCTGACAAGAGAAAAGGAGAAGAGAGAAACAATAGGAGAAAGAAAAATTAGAGGGAATGGAGAAGAGAGAGAGAGAAGCTTAGCAATCCTACTTAAAAGGAAAGGAAAAAAAGAAAAGAAAGAAAGATTGAAGCTTCACCAAAAATACTTAAACTAATAGCCCTTATAGTCCTACAATATAATAGCCTTATATTCTAGAAAACCTTAACTTCTTATTGTTGTTCAAATAGAGTCCAAATATTCTTTAGCTTTGACCTCTGAAATAAAGTATTTTACTGTGCCCCTGAATACAGTCTTTAGCTTTGCTGGGCCTTGAAGGAAAACGGCAACCTCTTTCTTTTGAAAGTCAGGAATCAGTTGTCTCAGCCGCCACCGTTGGGCCACTGTAGCTTAACAATAGTCCGGTCGTACAAAAAACTGACAGCCCAGACCATCCGCTTTCTTATCTGGTCTCGCAGTCGCATAAATGGCTTCACGGGCAAGAAAGTTGTTAAATGAGACCAGGATAGCCCTAGGATAATTTTCTTGGCCTTGTCGTGGGTTCCGCACAGTGAAGGGGAACCTGTGAGCACGTTGTACTTCTCGTGTCCAATCCCAGTCTACCATTTCAGGAAAGGCATCCTTCAATAGGTTAATAATGAACCTCCGTGGATCAGACCCTTCTTTATTTTCGGGAATTCCCAAAAAACGTAGATTACTTCTACGGGCCTGATTCTCCAAATTAGCGATCTTATCAGACAAATCCTCTTTCAGAGCTTTAAAATCGCCGACTTCCTGTCTCTGTGCCATACTTTCTTCTTCCAGGACAGCGATTCTGGCCTCTGCTTCAACAACTCTATCGGTAGTCTCAGAGCACATCTTGATCGCACGGCGAACTGAGTTTTTTACCTTAGCACAGGTCATCTGCGTGCGTAAATTTTCGGCTTTACTTTCAGCCCTGTGGCTCATCATGGTGTCAAAGATCATTTTCAAAGTAATCTCCTCACTGCCTTCACTATTTTCCTGTATTATGACCGGATCAGAGACAGAATTAAGGTTAATTCCCACAGTGTCAGTGGTATCGATGGTGGGAACAGATACTGAATTAGAAGGTAGAGTATTATCCCCTCTAGGTGAATTAGAGGCAACTTCTTTACTCCCCACGCGTAATGACCTCTTTTTCCAAAGTTTTTTTTTTATAATAGTAGCTGTGTTAGTGTCAGGGCTCATACTAAATTCGCCATCTGAAGATAGACTCTCGCAACTGAACTCAGCCCAATCTTTATGTACGCCTGTTGCCTCATCCGAGGAAAGTTCAGACAGAGAAAAAAACTTTTCTGAGGCTTCCAGGTTCGTATACTGTGTGGAGATTTCCGTTGCCTTCTGTTGGTCATTTTCTACTGATACTGATAGCGTGGGAAGAGAACAAGAACGACTGATACCGGCTCCACCAGAGACTACATCTCCCATAATACCCTTCTTTAAGGGATTAGTCAGCAACAGGCTTAGAGGATTATTTAGCGGATTATTATCATGTTCAACTGTGATAGTACATTGTTTGGACTGTAATTCCGTCACATCTATGCTTTGCAAGTTACCATCAATTATTTTTTTTCTAGCCGCTTGTTTCTCAAAAAGGACAGGCAAAGTTTGTGACGTGATATTCTTGGCACTTGCGGCTTCATTAAGTTTTATAGCGGGCCTGTTAGTGTTCTTACCCTGTTTTGTTGTAGTTTTAGCAGGGGTTGGAGGTAAAGCCTCTGGAGCCTCTGCCATCACGAGTCCCTCGCCGCCCGGTTCCGCTCTTCTCTGCTCTCGACCCTCGTCGTCTCTCCTATTACTGCGGGTACTGACAGATGAAGGTAGCGGTGTCTTTTTTTTCCCCTTCCGTGAGCCGCCTCCGCCTCCGCCTCTACCGGGAAAGACACTGCTCTGCGCCCAGAACAGACAGAGTGTAGCACGCCACAGCGGAGACTGCCGACTGAGCTCTAGGAAATTCAGCAACATTCGTACACTCCTTCAAGGGGATAGTTTGTATCGTGTTCACCACGCCAGTATACTGACTCCTAGGCACTTCTCCGCGATACTTTCTCCACGCTGCTGAAAGAACTTGATTGTGCAGCGCACACACAGGTATCCAGCCGGAAGCGGTCAACGCCTCAAACGGCTCCGTCTAACAGCGTCCAGCAGTGGAAAAGCGCTGACACAGACAGGAAAATGACCACGGGCGGCCGTACGAAACCATTCAGTCCGAATATATTGCGTATATCACCACAGAAAAGCTATCATGGCAAATTTCCTCGTAAAAAGTGGGTCTTTCCTCTCTCCTTTTCTCCCGAACGCCTGGAACCAGGGAGCAAGCTGCTCACACAGCCTTCCTCACGGCAGCCATCTTGCCTCAAATCCCCCTCGATGTCATTTGAGATGTCATCAGTGATGTCAGTAGTGATGTCACTGACCATGTCATGAGTGATGTAATATGTGACATCATCAGCAGTGCATTGTGGTGTGCGAGATATAGTAATCTCTTCTAACTGTAACAGATGAATTTCTCTGTTTTTTTACTAGTGAACTGTCAAACTAACTTTAACAGACCTGAAACCTATGTTTTTTTCAGTGAATTTCTTGGTTTTTTTAAATGCTAATTACTAACTATAACATCCTTGAAACCTGTGTTTTTTCTGTGTGGCAGCAGTATACCATACGGCCTCCCATAAATGTATCATCTACAATCTCCAGGATTGAGCAGAGATCTTCCTCTAGATATGGTGCCCTTCCTCCGAGATCACGAGCATTGATTTTTGGCCCTACACATGACCCTCTCCCCACTGGACAATCCACCTGTAGGATGCATCAAGACTCATCCATTGCCACTGCAGCCCTTTTTCATGTCCACTGTCTTCTCTTTCTTCACATTCTCATCCTTCCCCTCTATTGCGTTCTCCCTCCTCTCCGACACGTCCCGCTATAATCCTAAATGGGCCCCCCTCCTTAAGGTCTGTCTCTGCAACACAGGGCCCTTCTTCCTGGGAAGATGTGCCCTCATTAGATGATTATGTGCCCTGTATAGTGGTTTCATTTGCGCCATCTGGGCCTACAGATATTTATGGCATATGTGTAGTGACTTCGTTGTCATTGTATTTACTGCCCTGTTCCCTCCTTGTCCACTCCTCCTTCTGTATTGCTTTCCTTTGGTTTTTCAATAAAGAATTGCAAAACAAAAAAGATGACAAACCTATGCCAAATATTTTCTCAATGCTTTATGTCACTTACTGTCTCTTTTCAACCCAAGCCATGAGTTTCACATTGTTGTCATGAAGGTCATTAGTGTATCTTGAGGGTGTATAGATGGCAGCACTGCCATGTTTTCCAGTTCCATGCGTTAACTGCCTCAGTCCAGGATTTTCTATGAAATCTGGGAATTGTAATCTTGTTTATTGCATCATAAAAACAGGACTACAATTTCCAGAATTCAAACAATAAAACTGGACAGGAGCTGCAGATCAAGCATGGACCTGGGAATCCTGGCTGTTACGGGATAGCAGTGATCCAGGATAGTAAGCAATGGGCAGCCTCTAATAATACCCTACACCCTGATCACTCTCCCCTTTGACCGATCTCTTTATTTTAAATTTAGAGTTGGTTCCCTCCCGCTAGGTGCTTTGGTATCGAAATGGTCATTAGCGGCCCGTACTTCCCCCAACTGTGCATGTTGCCCAAGCAAGGTTGAGTCCATTGCGCACGTTTTATTTGAATGCCCGGATTACGCAAGGCCTAGGAGCTCTTGGCTGAAACCACTCTGCCGAAATATGGGCACACGCAGTCATTCAGTAGCCTTGCGTATCCTAAGCACGGACACTTCCCCCCCCATTGTATGCGGAATAGCTAAATTTTTAAAGCAGTTTTGGCTCATTCGATGTAAGAGATTGTCAGTAGCTGTTTAATTCTCTTTTAGCTAACTTATAAATGGCCTTTTTATATCCTTTTATCTCTTTTAAACATTCACACTGACTTCTTGTGGCAATGATTTTTTTGTACATTGTATGATTGTATTATAAATGTGCTTATAAGATATCTCTGTATATCGAATAAAAGCTTATGACTGGCCTACACCCTGTGTTCTCTACATCTGGAACAATGCAGATTAGTGGAGGAGAGGCTCCTGCTGCAAGGGTGCCATAAAGAGCTAGTGGAAAGAATCAACAGCATTACTTTACAGAAGCTGAAGTAAGGACCCCTTCTCCACCTGGGCCTTCCTCAAGCCTGACAAACCAGGGGAGTCCAAATACCAAGCAATCATCGATGACCACCTTCAGTGGAACAGTCATTGACCAAACTACTACCATCATTTACAGAGTCTAGACGTGCTTTCGAAAAAGAAATTGTCTCCACAGAAGTGAAGCACGTGATAACTGATGTTAGGATACTGTCTAACCCTCGGCGGTGAACTAAGCTCCGCTCGCGGAGTTTGCAAAGTTTCAGCAACTTCGCTGTTTGCGTCGAGTGCAAAGTTGCCAAATACTACGCAATCTACCTCGTAGTGTAGTTGTTTTTCTTCCATGCACGCTCAATATGCATTTTCGCAGACGCGGTAACGACTTACCATAATTCTTCATTCGCCGACTTGATTTTCTATCCGCTCGCATGCGGCCGCATGATCCCGCGAGAGTGTGCGAACGCGAACACGTCATTCGGTCGCGCTATCTTCCTTCTGGCGGAAGTGTTGATAAGATTGCGTACCAGAAGAAACTACAATCTGGCAAAGAATATCTCTCGAGCACAATAAAACATACTTGTAAATGATAATTTTGCTCAGAAAAACTCCTCGGATTGTGATTTGGCTGTAGTCTGTTGTGCAAGGAGTCCTTTTCTTCTACTCTTTTTTTCAAGAGGAAGGAAGTGCCCCTGAGTTTCCAACTTCCTGTTTCTGTCCAGCAGCCTCCTTCCAGTGCTTTGTCAATGTGCTGTTCACTTTCATTTGGATTTGGAGCTGAAAGATCACTTTTTGTGCATGTCTGCTGCCTCATATCATTGGATTTGATGTATTGAGGACTTTTGGATTTAAGATTTTATTTTACAAATAAGTTGGAGAATTGGTGTACATGTTTGTTTGATTGGAGCTTTTGTTACCTACAGTTTTCAAGGCTTTTCATCGTTTAAAAAAATTATTGTTGTGGGTGGCCTGTACTTTCAGTAGGGGCCTAGTTGTATTTCTTTGAAATTTCAGCCAGTAGGCCCAGAGGTACCCATGGGTCCAACCATGTTTCTGCGGTGTCTGTTGTATTTCAAGTTTAACATCATGGATGGCATTGGATTGAATTGCAAAATGTGGTTTTTGGAGTGGAATTTCAGTTTTTGGATGTGTGTTAGTTAGATATGGCTTTTCAGCCAGTAGGTAATCCTAAGAGTTCAGCTCGCGTAGTTTTTGCAAATCTGCACAGCTTGACAACGCAGACTTACAGTTTTTGTCTTCTTTGCGCGCTCAATCTGCGTGTTAGCGCACGCGATAATGACTTTTTGTACAGATTGCCATGCCGAACACGCCGAAATTGCAATCTGGCGACCAATATCTCTTGAGCTGCATAAAACCTTCTTGAAAATGATGATTTTGTCCATTTTGCCAAAAAAACTCCCAAGGTTGTCATTTGGCTGCAGTTTTTGGAGCATGGAGTCATTTTTCTTTTTTAAATTTTTTTTTAGGAGAGGACGGAAGTTTCCCAGAGGCTCCAACTTCCTGTTCCTATCCTTTGTATGTACTTTCTTGTTATTGTGGGTGGGCTGACCATGTGGGTGGCGGCTATTTTGTGAAGCCAAGATATGTGCTTCTGCCATGGGCATGCATTGTCTTTTCTTTCTTTTCATGTTGTTGTGGGTGGCCAGGCCATGTGGTGGCAGCCATTTTGTGGAACCATCCACTGTGCTTTTCCCAAGGGCCTCCAAACGTGTGTCCTAGTCTGCGAGTAGGCCCAGACTCCCAGAGGTACTCATCAGGGGTGCTTAAAGCAACTGTTTCTATGTTGTCTGTTGAATTTAAACATCATTTAGGGCATGGATGGCATTGGATTGTATTCCAAAATGTGGTTTTTGGGGTGTAGTTATCTTTTTGGGTGTGTCTTAAATAAATGCCTTTGTTGCATGTGTATGTGTAGTAGTGTAACTTTCCAACCTTTTTAGCCATGCAGATTTTCTTTTTTGCATTAAAGCTCTGTTGTGTAACAGGCACCCTTTGCCTGGCCATATAGTGATATAGGCCTGCTTGAGTTCATTGTTTTCCGGGCCTTGCCCTTCTGCCTGTGATGAGTGACCATGTGACTGGGGGGCACTTTGTGGTGGTGGTTTTAGTAGTGTGCTGTTTTTGCCACATAGGCCTGTGTGTCTTTCCATTGTTTCTCTTGCATCCATCCCACATGATGCACAAATTAAGTCCAAACTGCTTCCACTACATTTGTATTTTTGTTCTTTGCTATTCTTACTCTTCCTGAGTGTACACAGTACACTAGTAGTAATTAAAAATGTTAAAGAACAACAAATTCCACGTTTGACTGATGTTCTTCTGGCTTTTTTGCTTTTAGGTGCACAAAAGACTGAGGAGGAGGTGTCTGTCAACATTGTCAGTTGTACTGCCAGACAGACATCCTGCTTTTGTACGTGACATGTGGTGTGACCTGACAAGACATCTCTGCAACTTGTGCAACTGAGTGCTGCTGACATTTGAAGAAGATGGGCCCAAAGAAAGCAGTTACCAGGTCCTCCAAGACCGAGAAAGTTGCTGAGAAGAAGGAACAGAAGAAGGAAGTGACACTTAAGTCTGGTTTTCCCCCCAAAACCTTTTTTGGGTAACCAAAAAAAATTACGCCTGCAGCAGCGGTGTCCAGGGGGCCAGCTGGGGGCAGCACCTCCGTATCAGTTGGCCCAACTCACCAACCCAGGCTCAAGCAGATGAGTGTGGTAGAGGTAGCCAGCCTAATGATGGAAAGCTGAGCCTGACCTAAACTTATCGCTATCTCAAAACATCACTCCCGTCCCGGAGGACATGGACACCAACAATATTACCCTATCCAGAATGGCTGCGACTAGTAGGGATGTAGCATGCATACCTCCAACACAGGTAACACCAACACGACCTCCAGCTTCTATATTTACATTAGCAAAGGGCTGGCAGCGTCCTACATCCTGCACAAGCACCACATCAGCAGAAGTAGGTAGTGGAACTGCACAGCCACAAGGTAAAATACAACACACACCCTCCAGTTTATCTGGCATTGGAAGTGGCACCTCCAGCAGGAGACAAAAGTTAAGCTCCCCAGTGTGGGACTTCTTTACGGTTAGCGAAAAGGAGGAGAACATTGCTATATGCTCATTTGTCATACCTCTGTTAGTCGTGGTAAGTTTGGTACCAACTATGGTACCGGAGGCCAAATGACCCATCTGAAAATACACCACGCAATCAATTGGGAGGACCACCTTCGACGCATAAAAACTGGAACCATTGTTGTTGGTGGGGATAAACGAGTAGAAAGAAGAAGAAGAAGAGGGAGACATACTCTCTGGTAGTGGTACACAAAGTAGCCCTGTCCCCAGCACTGCAGTGGTACCGCCCATATCCTCAGCAACATCTCAGTGTCACAAGAGTAAGAGTCAGCCTGAGGTACCAAGGAGTACTGCAATGAAAAAAAGTGCGGTGTCGAGCCTAACAGAAAGGAATACTACGCAGCCTACCATTCTTAGCATGCTTACTAGGCCGGAGGGGCAGTACGAACGCAACCACCCAATAGCACGTTAGTACATTGCGAAGCTGGCTAAAATGTTAGCACTGGACCTTTTCCCTTTTTCTTTTGTTGAATGGGTGGGTTATCTGGAATTTGTGACAACCATCTACCCAAAATGGAAGGTTCCCAGCTGCTACTATTTTGCCAGAGTTGGTGTTCCAGCACAACGTGCTGGAATTAATTGGAAAAGCCCTAAAACAGAGTGCTGTTCATAGTATTCACCTGACAACAGACATGTGGACCATTTGCCAAACCACTGATTACATGTGCATCACTGCACACTGGATCTCTTTTTCAGGTGTTAGAGAAAAGATATCTGCAGGTGTTGACACTGCTGAGAATTTTATTGACACTCGCAAACATGCAACTGTAGCCATGTTTGCTATGAAGAAATCTCATACTGCTGCAAACATTTTGGATGAGTTTAACAGCAAGGTCTTTGAGTGGCTGCAACCAAGAGGGCTTAACATTGGTTTCGTTGCCACGGGCAATGGTAGTAATGTAGTTAAGACCATGAAAGATGGTGGCGATTTCAGGGTCCCGTGTTTGGCACACTGCATTAACATTGTTGTTCCAGACTTTCTGAAAAATGAAAGCAAAGTCAGCAAGTTACTGACCACCTGCAGAAGAATATGCACACATTCTTTTAAAGCCTGGAAGCAGCTGAGGGTCATTCAACGTGAGCATAAAATGCCAGTCAAAGTACTCATCCAGGCGGTGCCAACACATTGGAACTCAACTTATTACATGCTTGATCATCTGTTTGAGCAGTACATACCTGTTAGACCTGGGGTTACCAGTCTACATCGGGTAGCCTGGCACAGAGTAGATAGACTATTCTTGGAGGCAAAGTTTGTGGTAAGCTTGCATCACACTTTGTTTAGTAACTCAGCGTCCGTCCACCCAAAAATGACGCTACACCAGTTTGGAAAAATACGGTTCTTTTTTATAAAATACACTTTAGCATCTCTTTATCTTTTAGCAGGGTCTCAATACACTACAGTACATATCTCTGTTGTCAATTAATGCTTTAAGCACAAATTCACAAAGCAGCAATAATACTTTTCTCCCTTCCTCAGGACAAGAGCTCAGAGATAATTCCTGTAACTTGAGCAAGAAATGTATATTCCACAGCTTCAATTAATGTGCACAGCGGTTATCAGACTTCCTTACAGTGTGTCAAGTTTGTACATTACCCTCGATGTTTCAATGCTACTACAAGCAGGGGGATACAGGTTTTCAGCAACAGTCCACTAACAGTCCCCTAATATCATGGCTCAAGCAGCTGGATTTCTGGATAACGACAGGCAAGATATTTTAACTTTATCATATAACCATTTAGATTGCTCTTAAACCACAATAGAATATTCGTTTCTCACAGTGTCATTCTTAGGTTCTAAATGTTCTGTATAGTAGGAAACACCCTTTACATCCGCTTCTCTTTTAACACCAGTACAGCCCTGGTACCTCAGCTTTCATTTGGAGTGCATTAAACCTTATTCAGTTAACTCTTTTCCTCAGGTAACCTTGACTTAAGCAGAGAAAGTACTTTAACCACTGGGCCACGTGCTAAGGAAACGCTGTCCCCAGCGCCGTTAGCAGAAGGAAATATCTCCCCACTTGGTTGTGACTTCTTGGCCCCACCCCGTTACTTGTCAGTTACTTGGTTCAAGGTTGATATCCCGGGTGAGCCCGTCTCTCCCCTCCCGCCACAACTTCGTAGACCGCAGCGAGGCCCTTTCACCTCTGGGGCCCCGCGCTTCTCTCACGGCCTTACCGGGTTTCTGTTAGACTTGTCCCAGTCTGTTCACGCAGCCACACCACCTCCGTTCGCTCTACCACAGCTTTCCGGCCCCAGTGCTGCAGGCTTCCAAGCAGCTGACTGGGCCGGGGTTGCGTCGCGTCTCCCTCGGCGTTCCTCAAGACTCCGTGTCCCGCCACGCGTCTCACTCGTCAGAGGGGGAGGATGCTATGCAGGCCAGCCTTTGTCAATTTCCCACCCCCTTCTTCCGGGTTCCTGCTCGTCTGCACACCCACGAGTTTCTGCGATGTCGGCCTTTAGAACCGCTGCTCTGCTGTCCCACTCTAGGCCCTCCCTGATGAATCTCCTCACCGGGGACCCGTAAATAAAGGCGGCAGTCCAGTAACAGGTGTTTCACCCAACTGCCACTACGAGGTAGGGTTTTACTTTTCCCTATGATCGCATGGCATAGGGAACCCTCAGAGAAAGTGGCGATGATGTACCAGATCTTGCACTTTCTGAGGAAGCAGTTCAGGCTTTATCACTGAGGTGGGGGGAAGAATGAAAGCTAGGCAATCTCCTATACTTTTCGTTGCTCTCCTCGTTGTATTCCCAGGTGGGTAATCTACAGCCCCTCACAGGTATACTGACAGGATTAGCGAGCTAGTGGTGAGTTAGCGCTGACAGGGCTTAGTCAGTAGGTAGGGGGCACGTCAACAAAGTAGGGTAGCCGACCCGTGGGACAATCTAACCCCTCTCAGTGCGCCTTCCTCCCCACGCTATCGCTTCGCTCCTCACCAGACTCCACTCAAGCTCTCTGGTCACTCCTCATCAATATCTAAAATGGCTGCCCTGGTTCTGGCCTTTTATAGTCTGGGCTCTTCCTTCCTAGTGTAATCGTATGGCTCAGGTCTCTGAGGTAAAAAATGTGGCAGTTACAAGCCACCATTTTGTGTGTCTATGTCTTCATTATTTTGTGTGAACAGCTAGCCCTCAAGAAAATTAGAGGGGCAAGGTAGCACCTAACCCCTAGGACAACGCCAAAAATTCCAGCGGACAAAGAAAAAAAAATAGAACACTTAGGAGGCAAAAAGGGAGCAAAATAAATAAATAATAGGAGGGACCACCCAAAGGGCTGACAGGTCTAACAATACCACTTAATGCCTATGTCATGAAAAGAAGATTAGGGGATCCTACTGTGAAAGCCATGACCTTGAGATGGCCAATGGGACCTCGTTAAATGCCTGACAGAGATGCTACTTCCTTTTGAGGTCTTCACACGTGAAGTCAGCAGGGAGGACTGTACTATGGACCAAGCTATCCCATTGTTGTACATGGTAGAGCAACAGCTGAAGGAGGTGTCTGAAACCTACGAAGGTGTGGATCACAAAGTAGATGCATGTCATTTGGAGGAAGCCTTATCCGTTAGCTTATCAGAAAATACAAGGATTCAAAATAACATTGTGTCACATCCACATTACATTATAGCCACAATTTTGGATCCACGGTACAAATTATTTCTGAACAGTAATGCAGTAATTCCTTTTTCAGAAGTGGATGTTGCCAAGTTCAACACTTTGATAGCTGAGGAAGCCACTGACTTTGAAAACGAACGTCTCTTAATTAAATGCCTGCCACCCCAGGACAAAGCCAGTACTACAGGGCATCCAGAGTCTAGTTCTACTTCAGAACCTGAGAGCAGTGCATTTGCCTCCGAGCAGTCACCAACACTACCAACATCAACAACAGCACCAACAGGATCATCAGCCATATAAAAATAAAATGGTAAACGATTGGTTTCTACGGAAAGGGTTTGGTAAGTCCATTGCTGATGCAAAGTCAAAAGAGGCCAAGCAAATCGGAGCACCCCTGAACATTGAGCGGATGGTCCAGGCCTATCTGGATGACACAACAGAGGTCTTCATGGAGCAAAGCCCATTGGTGTATTGGTATGAGAAAAAAAGCCAATGGCCAGTGCTCAGCAGGCTGGAGATAAAGTATCTGGCTTGCCCTGTCGCAAGTGTCTCTTCTGAGCGTGCTGCTGGTGCCATTGTAACTGTGAAACGGACCAGTCTCTCGCCCAAAAGCATGGAGAGGTTAACCATGATCAAAATTAATCAGCACTACATACCACCAGAGTACAAAATACGGGAATCAAAGCAGGAAGAGGAGAGCGACTTCGAAGACATAGGTAGTGGGTTACAAGACGTACTTCTGTCTGAACCACCAGAGTTTGAGGATGAGTTCCTCTTCCCTGACAACTAGGCTTTCAAATTGACACATTCTTCCTTCCTTTATTTGTTTGTGTGTCTGTCTTTCTGGTTCAAATCAAATCACAACAAATCCATCACCACTGTCTCTTATTTTTATTTCCCTATTGGAGTTGCACGTCTGTGCTTTTAACTGTCCACTCCACTCCTCAGAGTCCTGCTCCATCTTCCTGACTCGCCCTAAGTACATTTACATCAAGCCAAACATTGGATGGAGATGGAGAATAGTACAATAAATGTTGCCTCTAACAGTCTCTCCATAAGAAGTGAAACTTATGTGACTATAGCTATCTTCTGTTTTGTTTCCGAGCCGAAACTCATCACTGTCCTAAGGCTACCGCCTCTGTCTGCAGGCATCCACAACTCTTCTCTGTCAGAACGTGAGCAGGCATCTGATCTGACAGCCAAAGAGAAGAGCAAGACAGGTAATGATTAATGAATAATGCCATGCATTGCTTTGGATGCTTGCTGACTCTGAGCGAATGTGCATTAAGTCGAACTATACTAGTTAATCTACAAAGTAAAAGTGACTGAAGTGACAGTCAATGTTTCCTTGTTGTTTAATAACTACATTGTACTCCTACTACTGCAGGTGCAGGCCAATATCTGTTTCAATTTTTCAAAATGGAATATGGATGACTTAATCGGAGTCAATCACTACAGACTGAGTTGGTGTTGGACAACACGTACACGTACCACACCATGATGATGAGTTGATGACCATATTATCTTTGCACGCAGTCAGTCAGTTGCATCGGAGATAATTGATGGAATGACTGCGTTTCATGAACTGACATAAAAGGTAAACAGTACACAACAATGCAACAAGAACCACAGCAGACCTAGGCTACGTGTCTGTGTAGTGGTGGAGTCGAGTGTAGTGGTATGACTGACGGTGGCGCATTGATTTAGTCACTTGATTTGGAAAATGCTAGGTTGCTGTATATGCCTTTTGCCTGGCTCTGTCAAAATTTAAGGTAAAAGGAGGTTGGATCACGGCCAGGTGCCGTGGGCATGTTCTGTGCTGGCTCCTGTCTTGTTGTTGTTGTAGCTTAATGCTGCTGTGTAAATAGAGTAGACACAATGTATCCAAGCCGCCTCAGTCTGAAAGTGTTCTCACTCAAGAGTCTTGTCTTCTTGCACTCCACCGTAATTGATGCTTTCTTTTATTTATTTAGTTTTCAATACCCCTTTTATTTTTCCATCTAACCTTACAGGCCGACCTTTACCCAGTGCTATTATACTGGGAGCAACAACTCACACTTACCCTACCAATACGCATCCGGCAGGCAGTGGTACCCAAGAATGATGTGCAGAATGACGAGATGCAACTCCACAATTGGACCTGGATAATACAGTAACTTTAGTATCATTCATCATTCGTCTTTTAAATAATTTGATTCCTTTTTTCTCTTCAATCATTATGAGTGTGTTGTTGTGTTGTTGTTTGTTTGCTAATTGATCCATACAACTATTTGTAATTTTCTTTGCTAGCTTTACAAGTAAGCCCAGTACAGCATGTAATTTGGCTCTCTCTGAGGGCATACAGGCAAGGCAAATTTCATATAATACTGCTCCCCTGTACTGTCTAATTGTGTCTCCTTTTATAGATTTATTGGATAGTGGATCATGGTCGTCTTCCAAGATTGTGTTTTACTTTTGCTGTGTCCATGCTTACTGTTTTTCGTTGTCTAACCTTACCCCAAACCTCCCTTCCCATCCATTCATCAAACCCTAACCCTCTTCCTCCGGGCTGTGTGATTTATATTGAGGTGTGATGTGGCTGACTACATTAAATGTACACCAACAATTGATCACACGCTTGCTGGAGCAGATGTGGTGAAAGCAACACATTCAATATCAAGGCAGGGAGAGGATCTTCTTCTGCTTGCCCACCCATGGTCAGTCTATGTACAATCCAATTTATTTTCCAATGGGACCCACCTAATACATCATAATTAATTGCCGGTATTGATTGGATTCATAATCAAATTCAACATGATCCTACCACATAGCAATAAAATGTATGAATTACGATTGTGTTAAGCCACTCACTCGACACAATCACAGTTTATATAACTACTTAACTTCTTGTACTAGGCTGTCCCTGCCACCAATATATTTTATTTTACTTTAGCAGTTGCCATATTGTTTGCTTGGCAGTCTTCTTCTCTACTGTAGTTTACTTCGTTCTACTACTCCTCCCACAGTCTCTCTCAGGCAAGTGACTGTCTCTTTTTTTTGCTTGCAAATGCTAGTGCCAGTGTCTACTACTACCACCACAACCATGGCACATTCTCCATTCTCTTGGGAAACCTTGCAGCCATTGCTGTACCGAACTTAATCATCATCAATCACAGGTAAAATAAGTTTGGTGGGAGGTATAATGGACTAGGAGGAGAGACTGACAGTACTAGTAGGACAAATATATCTCAGTGAGGGGTACTGCATCTATCTGTTTGTGTGTTACAAAATTGGCATATTATTTAAAACCAACACTGGCTGCTGCCCTGCAGCAGCAAGGAAACCATGTGACAAATAAATTCATAAAACAGTA
The DNA here is from genome assembly GCF_964261635.1 of Lissotriton helveticus. Taxonomy (NCBI): domain Eukaryota; kingdom Metazoa; phylum Chordata; class Amphibia; order Caudata; family Salamandridae; genus Lissotriton; species Lissotriton helveticus. Next base: position 2,009,042,579 of record NC_136057.1, on the reverse strand, counting down.
ACCCCCCAAAACCTTAACATTGTATGTGTAAGTATAAATAAATATAATGCATTACCCTAACAAAAATAAACTATCCCACACCTGACCCACCCCTCTCCCTAACCCCAATCAATGTCCAAAACAAAAAAATTCCAAACAATGTCCAGAAACCCCAACACCCAATTCCCACCCACTAACAAAAGTAATAAAAAAGGGGCAATACGAGAGGGTCCTTCTAGATTCCGCGAGCTTTAACGTGTTTGTCTACCATGATCTTAACTCGCTCCTCTAGCTGGTCCTCTAGCTGTGCCACCCAGAGGAATCTTTTGCATCGAAATGCCCTGCAGTTGCACTTGCATCCAGGGTGGGGGGCAGCAGTGCTTGCAAATGTGCGGTGGTGGGCGGCTGCCTGACTGCGGCACCGTACCACTGGAGGCGGGGCCTGGCTGGGGCCCGGGGCATTGGAGGAGGCTGCAGCAGCTGCCGCCTCCACCTGATCCACCAGCCGACAGTACTCTTGGCAGATGGCCTCCAGTTTCCGGCACCGGGCCCTGGCTGCCAACTCCTTCCGTGATGGTTTTTCGTTGGAAGGAGGATCCATGTCAAGAAAGAAAAATAATTGTAACCAATACTCTTAGCAAAACAGTAACACAAAATTAATTCAACACATAGTTGCACAGTACAGTAGCAGTAGCAAGCGCAATACATAACATTTGTGGTAAGTATCGATTCTCCCACTTCCTCTGCCGCTAACATTTGTTGGAGTATTTCAGGTATTATACTAGCACTAGTATGGACTCCAGTACACCGAACACCAGTCTTAGTCTTCACTCTAGTTTGGCTAAATTACATAACCTAAGCTAAGATTGCTCCCAAGACAAACATATGAGTCATGACGCAGACTCCCGTTACTTCCGAAACTTCACAAACTCCGCGAGCGGAGAGTAATTCACCGCCCATGGTTTCATTTACTACTGTCTGCAGTTGGGGAAGCTCGTATTTTTCTATTACGGGTGGCACTGGCCATACTCTCTCTGTTACATGAAGTGTAATTGCTCAATTTCACTTTCACTCTGCCCTGGCTACTACAAAAAGACAGATTAATATTATATATCTGATCCAATGATCATTGCTTATATATGGAATGACGACATAAGGTCAGTACAGTAGCGGTCAGTGGTGGAAGTGCTCACAGGTGGTCACGTGGGGTGGGGGAGTGTCAGGGCGTAAGGTAGTATACTACGGATTGCGGACAATTACTGGTAAGTAAACATATAAATAAATAAAACAAATTTAGTTGTGCGTAATGCGTCATAATCCATAGTTTACTACCCCCACCCTGCCCCTCCCTCCCCACATCACCACCCACCAGCACTCCTACCACCGACCGCTACTGCATAAGGTACTTTGTTAATTGATTGTGCAAACAACAGATAGGCCACCCTTTGCAGGCTGGCTGACACAATTAAAATTAAATCAACATAGGAGGGAGTGCTCCTTGGAGTCAGAGGAAGGCGCTTGATAATGATGTGCTTGCAAACTAATGAGTCAACTGTATTCTGAAAATACTACTTATATATTCCCCTCCGCTTTGTTACTCTGGCGCAGTTTCTTTTACATTCTCTTCAAAGTAAGACTCTGCATCCATTGACAGTATTTACGTAAGCTGTCTATGATCAATACATCCAGGCATCCATCCATTAAAAGTAAATGTCTATCATTCTTTTTTATATATCTCTGAACAAACCTTAGTTGGTTTCACCAACAACCACCTATGCGTCCGCTCCTTCCTTGCTTGCCTTTGAGTTTTACCCTTAAACTTTTCTGATGATTCTTTTTGCTATCTAGTATCCACCCATACTGTGTCGCCCACCTAGGCAGGCATCTTCTTGCACCTTCCAGCTATCCTTCAACAACCCATGCATCTGATCTGATTCCTATCAGCCACCTATGCATGCTTCCAACAAATCCTTCTCTGCCAGTCATATCACATCTCGCCCGTCCTTCCTCCTTCAACCCTTCTTTCCCTTTTTGTTCAACACATCCATCAAGGTAATCTTATCTGACTTTTAGTCTTCTCCATAAAACTTTCACAGCTGAGTTGAAGTCAGATAGCAGAGGCCATTGGTTATTCAACTCACGCTGGTAATGCTATTGCTAATGCTAAGTGAAGGATGTCTTCTTCAACTGTTGTTTAATATTCACTACTACTTCATACTAAGTCTCACAGTACAGTGAGGGAAGTGAACACCCTTCCAGCTAGTAGTAATGCAAATAAGTAATAAATATAACTTCCCACCACCTGCCACTGCTGCTGGCTCCCCCCCTGTAGCTCCTGCAGGTGCCGCATCTCCTGCCCCCTCCAGAAGGGCAGCATCGCCATTGCCGCTGGCACCACCAACACTGGTGGTTGGTACTGGTAGTGCCCCTAGAAAATACATTATACATTTTTAGATGCCTGTACACCTCCCCCTATTTTATTTGTTTGCACTAGGAAGATTGAAAAAACAGTTAATAGTACAACATCAACATGTACAACATACATCATCACTAGTCCAAATCGGGTACTAGAGTAGAGTCAGTAGACCGACATTAGTAGTGTTATGGTCCCTAGGGTCATCTCTACTCCTCTACTCTTTGGAAGGTTAGCCTGAGTCATGTAACCATTTTAGATTCATGTCTACTCTTTTGCGCTTGTTACCTCGCAGCTTGTTGTGCAGTAAGACACCTTTGACGCCACATGAGTGTTGCGTACAAGTGAAAAGGTAAAAAAATAAGCAATTTTTTATTATGGAGTTCGTTTAGTCCGTATTGCTTAGCCATAACATGTTACACTTTTTGGCATGACTGCGAAATGCTTGCATAATTGCATTATACTGTCTAACGCACACCATTTTTCTCATAATAGGCAGAAGATTCCCTTCTACAAACCAGAGATTTGCAGAACTTATGATGCATGTAACCAGTATTTCTACGTTCTATGGTGAGGGGTCTCTCAGAATTCAGACAGATCTTTTGTCTTCTATCATGCACTTGTAACAAATGTTTATTGTTTTAATCTTATGCATTTTGCTGTTGGAGCTGGCTGTAGTAATTTTCATAGAATAACGTACAGAGCGTGTTTTTTGAAATTACACATAGACTCTGTGGTATTTGGTGTGGTGGGGTGGACTTACACGAGTGAGTGAGTGACTGAGTGACTGAGTGAAAGAGTGTTATGTTCTGGGTTGTGTAATCATTGGGTATCTTTGTGTGGGGGTTCGGGACCTAAAGAGATACTATAGCTAGTCGGTCAGGGGATTGTGGGTTCTGACTGAGGCGTGAGTAAGGTCCAACCTGCCTTCACCAACATCCTATTTTCTTGTGCATAGTTCTGTGTGTGGCTGTGCAGAATCCCCATAACAGTAGTAGTATGTACTATCCTAACACAAATTCTAGTAAAATATCTGGTTGGGCGTTTTGTTGGTGGGAATTGTCAAAGCCTCAAGATTAAAGAGGACAACCCAAAGGACAGGACCCAGTGGCTAGTGATATTGGTCAATCTGAGTATTATTCAAAAGAAAACCTTAAATAAAGATTGGCCAACTGGGCAAGCTTAGCAACAGACAGACTAATAGTAGTAGTACAGAGTCATAGCAGAGGCAGTCAGAAGAAACTTAGAGGCATGGATAACCAGAATTTGAAAACAGATAGTCAAGGTCAAAGAAGCTTTTGTAAAAAATAGAAATAATATTCGGAAGTGGAACCATAATCAATAGTTCGGAAAAAATAAGGTGCAGTAAAACGTAGGGGAATATAATTCTTAATATTAACCACTGGAGGACTTACTGGGGCCAGCAGCAGGGCACTCGGTAGAGGAACTGTCCTCTGGTGGTTGTCCCACCGACTCGGACCCCGTCTTCTTGCCCCTGGGTGGTGCTGATCATGATAATAAAGAAAGAGACAAACATTAATGAGTGCTGTGAAACAAATAAATCATTTAAAAAAACACTCAAATAAAAATTTAGGAAACAACAATTGCAATAAAATTGACCAATCTAATCAGATTGACTACTGGCTTGCAGGATTCACGGACCGTCTACTTATTTATGAACACTAATCCAATGTTCGATAATTATTCTGATTCCAGACTACTAACGAAGCCTAAGTACCACCTGACCTAGACCACCTATTCCAGAAGGGCCAATTGTTCAGTAAGTCTGCATTTCCATTTTTTTTGCCTTCAAAAATGCATTGATTAGATGGAGGACACATGCATACATGTGTGCATACATCAAATTATTGGTTGGTTGCATCTGATGTTGTTCTGCTATTGACTGACACTGCTAAGCCTACCACTCACTAAACAATCTATAAAAGGTTCTACGGAGGACTGGGTTAAGCAGCACTCAGTGACAGAGGAGGCTCCACACAGACCGTAAAAAAATTATGAACAAATAACTAACTGAACCTAGTATCCATGCACCACTATTTCACAGGAGGACAATGGAAGGACTAGAGTCTCTCTAGCAATAGCATTACCTAACTTCTGTTCTCTAAAGTAAACTCTTACATTAATCAGCCCAAGCTAGCACAAAGTTGCAAACAAGTAAGAGTAGCGCCGAGCACCTGTGTCTTACAATCACAGAAGATTTTGAAATGTAATTTACCTGCAATGTAAATGTAAGCAGCAGTAATCTTGTTATTCGTCAAAATATTATACACAATACTTATACTACTATATATTAGCTACTCACCAAGCCCCACAACTTCAACACCTAGCAGGTCCAACAGGTCCTGCTACCGGTCCAGGATGTCTGACCACTGGTGGGCCAGCTGGTTATGGGTGCGCCAGACAACTGAGCAGCAAAACTCTGCCCGGCACTCCTTCGCCCACCGACGGTGATGCTCCTGGGTAGGGTACCAAGGACCTAGCCGGCAGCCTGCTGCCAAGGTCAAGGGGAGGTGGCGCTGGATAAAACAAACAAGGGAAGCCAACTCCGCCTCGCCAAAAATCTGTCGGGCCTGCACCCCTGCAGGGCGCATTTTGCCGCAAGACAGGCGGCTCTTGGGCACAGGCGCCTTGCCCTTGTAGCCGCCGCTATTGCTACTGCTACCCTTCGTCATGTTTCTGGGGTGTGTAGGGGGCCGAAAAGAAAAGTTAGAAGGAAAAAATTAAGTTAGGGGGAAGAAGTAGGAGCTTAAAGAAAGAAGTAATATAAACAGTAGAAAAGTAAAAAAAAAACAAAGTAAAAGTAGAAATAAAATGCAAAATATAAACTTAGGGACAGAGATAGACAGATGATAAATAAAAAAAGCCAGATAAACAGTGTAAAAAACTAAGGATGGCAAGGATTGAGGGAGGATAGAATACTAGGCTAAGAACCATAGCATAGAGTGAAAAACAAGATGGCCGAGCGCATCACGACCGCGTGGGTAAGTTATCGCAATATTTCCCCGCGAGCCGCACTAATCATCGTGAAGAAGTAAATTGCGTTTCCGAACATGACATTTGTATCGCGAACATGCTATACATGACCCGGAACAGGAAATAAGGCATCGCGAGCGGGCGGGACAGATGAAATACAAGATGGCCGCGCCCATAGGCGACCCCATGGGTAAGTTCGCGAGATACTATCCCCTGAGCATGCAAAAAGTGCCCCCGAACACACAACGCGCTCCCAAACAAGAAAAATGCATCACAAATGGGCGCAACAAGCAACTACGCACACTCGCAAACCTACGCATTGCTCGCATAGTGCAATAACATCTTCGCGCAGCTTTGCGTAGCGCGACTACGCGAACTACGCCTAGGGTTAATACTGTCAGAGTGTTGGCACACCAGCATGGTAAAAAAAAGACACAAAAGAAACCCTGGGTCTATTAAATTGGAAGAATGCGAATGGGGTGTCCATTTTATAGGACAGTTTCCATCACCCAACCAACGGTGGCATGCATCATCACAGGGTAACCCCTTTGCACTATGAACCTTTTCATAGTGCATGCTACAACCCCCTTTCAGAGAGAGATGAGCTCTGGGATGTTTTGTTTGTGTACAAGAGGTACACAGCAGAGCAGTTAGCCAGAGATTATGTGGATTCCATCATGGCCCTTCAGGCCTTAATGACACAATTGCATATGGGCAAAACTATTTATGTCTGCTAACATGGAGGATGCAAGGATAGGGAATGATGCAACAACATATGGAACTCTGGAAAATGAAAGTGCTGAAAGCTAAGGTTCGATCATCTTCCTTCTCAGTCAAGCAGATGGACAGAGCATCCGCCCATTAGTGCCAACCTATTACAATTCAGGGACATAGATGCAATTGTGCAGCAAGCTAAACACAAAGAAATCATTACTTATAAGAATGCAGACTTTTTGATGTATCCTGATTTTAGCATGGCTGTTCAGAAACCAAAGAGAAGCTTTAAGGGAATGAAAAGAGCACACAGAGAGAGGAATGTGAAACACATGATGCTCTTCCCTGCTCGCCAGAGAGCGACAGCAGGAGGAAAATCCTGCCATTTTCTGACACCAAAAGATGCCTGGGATGGTTGGAGGGATGGCGACACACACTTGCAGGGAAACAAGCCTCCACACGTGGGAGATGGGATGCTCTTACAAACTATAAAGTAACCCCACCTGATGGAGTAGATTTTGCTGGGAAGAGTCAAGAATATGATGGATTCTGCTTGACGGTGCTATGATGGACATCAGTGATTGCCGGAAGAGTAGTATGATCTTGACTTACATGGACTGCTGTCATCCATTATGCACTGGACACTCCCCCACTGTTAGCGATGAAGAAACATTGAGAGCCTACCCAAACTAATGCTGTATCGGCAACACCAGAAGGCCACTGTGACACTGACAGGGCCTTAATGCACTTGTGCAATGCATACTGGTATGTAGCTTAAGGTCTACACCGTTTTTCTACATACAAGAATTGACACTGAGCACATATTCATGGCAAAGTGGGCAAAAATGGGGAGATAAGTGAGAGGCTATGTTCAACCTGACCCAACACTTTTTGGAACCTTGGTGTTAGCTTGGCTTTAGCGATACTGCGTTGAACTTTTTTACATACTGGGTGGGTGAACTGATGCTGTCATGGTGAATGGAGTTTTGTCAATGCCCTTCCTTCGCATTGAATCATGGTACCCGAAAGAGTTATCCATTATCGCCTCTGTTAGTTGCACTGACAGAGGAGCCTCTTGAATTCTGGTCCATGGTAGAATTAGGTTTTATTTGTTACAGATATGCTGTCTCTGCCTCTGCAATAAGACCCAATTAATAAGAGCTCTATACAGAACAATTGATATTGGCAGCATGACATTTGACTGCTGCATCCAAAAACTTACACTATTTACACTGGTCAACGGAAATCCAGCTTTGCCGAATGCCCATATGATAGCATCACTACAAGTTTGAGCTCTCCTCTCTTGACAAAACTTTCTTAAGTCTTTCTCCCTTACAGCCACAAAGCCTGACAGGTACACCAGGTGTGAGCTAATACTCTCTGGCACAGCTAAACATCTCTAACAAAAGAGAGGGACCCAATATCCAAAAGGGTAGGGTTCCAAAAGACAAAATGTCAAACAAGTATCCCCCTTGGGTGAAATTACAGCATAGCAAAAGCTATTTACCACAGCCTTCCAAACCTATACAGAAAAACTTTATCAGCACAAGACCAGGAGAAAAAGAAATATAAATAATATTTTTATACAAAAATGTACATTTTATTTCAATACATATAAAAACAATGTAAGGTATAACAACAATAAAAACCAATATTCATACACCTCTAGTTATTACAGACAGTGTGAAAGAAATAAAAGGAAAATGATTCTAATTAAAAATGAGATGAAAGCATGCTAGTCAGAAGGGATTTGATTAGACTCCAATTTGTAAATCTATCGTGATTGGAGTAGTTATATACAACGACTTAACGTTTCATAACTCAAATAAGCATCGACGCGTTTCGGTTTGGCGCTTGATTTTAAAGCCAACACCTTCTTCAGGATTTAAAAATAGTTTCCCACAAAATATACAGTGTATCTGAAACAAAAGATATATGTACTATAAGAAATGCAGTACAGAGATAAAACAAATCATTACATACAACAATGCTCCTATGTCTATTACAACAAACTCACACATTACAATCATCCATTGATTTATATACCACTTTACATTACAATGTATATAAAAACCTTTTTCTCTGTAAAAGTAGTGACACAAGAATGTCTACCTCTAGGGCACCATAGATAATCATATATCGTTATCTTATTTTCCTGATCTAAGGTATATATGTACCATAAGCGCTATAGATATTTTCATTAGCATCATGATAAATCAATACAGACCGGACAAAGTCAGGGATGGTCAATTCACTGCATATTAACCAAAATATGTATACAGACAGCTATCCATGCAGAACATCGGGAATTTGAGGCCTCATTGCACGTTTAGTTCTGTTATTTACCTCGTCAAGGGTCACAAATGGGCCTCAAAACTTTTTCAACGCTGTTCGTAGAAGGTCATCTATATATACCGATCTAAAAAATATATGTGCGCATTAGCTGATGTTACACCAGTCATTATTTCAAGTTCCTATTTACCGTATCGTTCAAATTCATTTACGCACCAAGAAAATTAACTTCTTTTCCACCGGTTTAATTCGATGGTTTCAAGTATTTGGGATCAATATCCGTGCGAAATCCACACCTCTCTGATATATATATATATATATATATATATATATATATATATATATTCACTGAAAAAACCATAGGTTATAGACCATATATAGTTAGGAATTAGCATTTACAAAACCTTGAAAATTCACTGAAAAAACCATAGGTTATAGACCATATATAGTTAGGAATTAGCATTTAAAAAACCTTATTTTACTCACACAAAACCATTGAAATGCCATATATAGTTAGTTGCACTAACTATATATCGCGCACCCGCAATCCACTGCTGATGATGTCACATATTACATCATTCATGACATGGTCAGTGACATCACTGATGACATCACTGATGACATCACTGATGACATCATCCAGTGACTGTGTGTTTCTGTAAAGTTTAAATATGTTAGATATATTGAAGAATGAGTGGATGTATAAGTGTCTCGATGAAGGATTTAGTAGGTGCGTGACTGACTGTATGAGTGAGTGAATAAATGTGTCGTACTAAATGCATGGGTTAGTGACTAAACTGTCTGAATGTTTGCTTCAGTATGTCTGTTGTGATGTAAACTGCTGCATGTGTGGATCATTAGCTATACGAGAGGCTACATATGTTATTGATTGGTTGCCCAAGTATTTGTATGGGAGATTGAGTTTGTGTGGGGGTGGCTGGGAGGTGTGTGACTCTGTGCATAGATGTGTGAGCAGTTGATTCACTAGGTGTATGAGTTCAAGAGTGCATGTGGAAACAGCTACATGGGCGGTTGACTGTGTGCATGAGTGTATTGATGAGTGAATGGATATGTCAATGCTACATGTCATAGTAAGTACATATGTAAAACACAGTACATGTGAGAGTTGGCATATATAAATAACTGTGCATGAGAGCCACTGAATGTGTGAGTGGCTGTATGGATCATTGTGAACTTGTATCAGGGATTGTATAAGAGAGTAAATATGTGTTAGTATATGTTTGAATAAGTAAGGTGTGTATAACTGTATAGTTGAGGAAATAGAGGTGTGATTGATTCTTTGCATGACTGACTAGGTGTGTGAGTAACTCCATGGATGAGTAACAGTGTGTGAGTGTCTGTATACACTGAGTGTATCTAAGGTTTTATTAGAGTCTGAAGAGGTTTATCGTATTAGCACAAGAATGATGTCAAATGAGATGTCATCAGTGATGTCATCAGTGATGTCATTTGAGATGTCATCAGTGATGTCATCAGTGATGTCACTGACCATGTCATGAATGATGTAATATGTGACATCATCAGCAGTGGATTGCGGGTGCGCGATATATAGTTAGTGCAACTAACTATATATGGAATTTCAATGGTTTTGTGTGAGTAAAATAAGGTTTTTTAAATGCTAATTCCTAACTATATATGGTCTATAAGCTATGGTTTTTTCAGTGAATTTTCAAGGTTTTGTAAATGCTAATTCCTAACTATATATGGTCTATAACCTATGGTTTTTTCAGTGAATTTCATTGGTTTTTTAAAAGCTAATATCTGTAGCTGTAAAATGTATTCTTCTTTAAATCCCAAAATATGTTTTATATGTTTATTAATAAAAAAAAATTTAAATATTTTTTTTTCTTCCCTCCCGCTTCGCGAATCGGGAAGCTTCCCGTTAGCTGACCTTGATGCCGCGAAATAGTCCGCAAACCGGTAAACGTTCCTTTAACGCAACTGCCGCGTTAGAAAACATCGTGACGCCTCGCGTCCGCATGACGTTTCACGTTGTCGCGTGATACGTCATATGACGTGCTACGTTAGCGAACTGGTACGCGAAGCGAGGCGCGAAGCGCAGGTTCCCAGAAGCAAACCGGGAGGCGGCGCAAAGCACGTAACGTAAACACAGCAGGTCATGTGACTTGGTAATAACACTTTTCATTGGTTCATTTCACTTTTGGTTTCCTAAGGATGTAACACTAGGTCATGTAATATAAAATTAACACTTTTCATTGGTTGAGAACTATTGTTTTTCCCAAATGATGAAAACCCCTCCTTCTTTACTCACTCTGACTTTCATCTTTGTGAGAGAAAGACCCTTTGTTACCAGTGAGCAATGGCTTCTTTAGTAGCTTCAGCTGGTGCTTCCCCACCACCTCCACCACCTCCAAGGAAGAGAGGACCACCTGCTGAAGTTATCATTCAGCAAGAGGAGGAAGAAGAGGAAGAAGAGGAAGAGGAGGAAGAGCAGGAAGAGAGGCAGTTTTTGCCTGAGGAGCCCAGGAGGTCTCACCGGAAAGAAAACTTCATTTGGCAATTTTTTAAATTTCCCAAAGGCGAGAAAAAAGTAAATGCAAGATACGTAACTTGCCTTATATGTCAAGATAGACTGTCCAGAGGGACCGAGAAGAAATACAGTTACGGAAACTACACAATGCATCGCCATATGACTAGGTGGCATCCTAACAACTACAGTGCTGCACAGTTTCGTAACGAACTAGATAATCCCCCTATTATGGCCAGAAGATCTGTTGTACCCGAAGTGACGGGACCAGAGGGCAGGGAGATGGTGCCAAATATACAACTGAGATTTGGGGAAGTAAAACAAGTCTGCGTACTTTGCAATGGATTCATTTGCTACAGAGAAAGTAGCATCACTCTGATCAACAGAGCTATTAACTATCATCTTCCAATTTGTCCGAAACGCCGCAAACAATAAATTCTTTTTTTTTTGTTGCTCCTGTTGAGCCCTTTACAATGAATCGTTTTCGTTTCCCCCCCCCAAAAAAACCAAAAAATATATAAAACCGTTCAGAAAAATTCAAAAAAAGTAAAAAAATGTTCAGAAAAAAATAAAAAAAATATAAAACAACAAAAACAATAAAAAAAAGTTCTTTTCAGAACTACCTCCCCGTTATTAAAAAATTGGTAGAATGTTTGGAACTCTGCCAACCTCTATTTCTCTTAGTTCGCTTCCCAGTTCGCTCGCCGGTACGCGAACCGGGAGCGAACCCAAATTTTTTTTTTTTTTAAAAAGAACAGTAAGTATAAGGGAAGGAAACAGACAGTTATGTTAAAAGAAAGACAGCTATAGGGGAGTAAACTAGAGATACTATTACCCGTAATCCACTGCTGATGATGTCACATATTACATCATTCATGACATGGTCAGTGACATCATCAGCAGAGGATTGCGGGTAACAGTATCCCTAATTTACTCCCTATAGCTGTCTTTCTTTTAACATAACTGTCTGTTTCCTTCCCTTATACTTACTGTTCTTTTTTTTAAAAAAAATTTAGATCAGTCAGAAACAGTGAAAGTAATAGAGACAGAGTGAGTGACCAAGAGTGAAGAAGTATGAGAAGAGAGGGACTAAGAAAAATAGTGAAGGAGTAGAGTAATTAAGTAATAGACAAAGGAATGAGCGAAGTAGCAAAGGTAGGAAAGTGATTCTTAAAGAAATAAAGCAGTGGAACTAATAGAAGTTAAATGTGATAGAAATATAACAAAAAGAGTACAAAACATTTACCTTATAATTGTCGTTAAGTTACTCATTTGTTCTTTTTATACTAAAAAATCTGTGAAAGAGAGAACAAACATTTGAAAAATATTAAAACATGTTTTTAATAAATTAGAAAAAACAAGGGAAAAGATTGAAGGACAAATAGTTTTTCAAGAACTTTGGCACTTACAGAAGCCTCTGCTTCTCCATGCCCCTACACAGTCCTAAAAATATACATTTTAAACTAATAGTATCTTGATGCAGATGAAGTGAGTCCTATCTTGCAACATTGTGCATCTTTTGCATGACTGCTGCATCGGTTTCATGTGGCATTGTTTTTTTACAGCATGACACATCTGCCTAGATTCATCATTTTATAATTTTGTCGCCTCATACCAAATTTTTTCAACCGCGACTGCGTCACAAAAGTGACGCACAGTGGCGCAAAAGAGGCATACACCTATCATAAATCTGTCCCTAACATGTTAAATAATTGATTCAGGATGACAATAAGGTGTGTCCTATCCAGAGGTTTGTTTAAGGTGAGGCCTACTCAGGGTTGCAGATCAAATTTACACTTATTGAAGAATACAGAGAAGAAAATACATGTGCAGGCCTACCAACCAAGTGTGTCATGTCGACTGCACTCTTGGACAAATGTTAGACCTCCTCTGTCTCCAGGAACAGGCCTAAACCTCATCTACACAATGTGATGTGTAATGTTAAGAAACACAGGTAATATAATTGAAAAACGTGCAATTTTTTTTCCTCATTCCACAATCATATCACCTGTGTTTCCTTTGCTTAGGTATCTCATTGTGGAAATTTAGTCTATCATATGAAAGACTACGTAGAATATGAGCACTGTATGCAACAACTTTGACACTTACAGAAGCCTCACCTTCTCCATGCCTCCTACACAGTTCTACATGTACATCATAAATGCAAACAGAACAGAATTAATTATACATATTAAATGGTTTATTTTAGCTGTTCTCAGAATGTATCAAATTTCACTAAAAACAGTGACTTGAAGGTATTCATCATATAACAGCGGGGAAAAAAAAACACAATCAAAATGATTGTGTTTAAAAAACCCATACAACATAACAAATCAGAATTCAGAACTCCTTAAAGTTAACTTACTTTCCATGACGGCGAAGGATGTCCTATGAACAGCTTACACTCTGTTGTGCTGTTATTACTTTCAACCCGCCACTTTCTGAAAGAAAACCTCCATTGTTTTCAAAAACATGTTACATACAATAAATGACTTCTCGCTCTCTACCACACGTTTCCACAAGGCCAAATCGTGTCTGAGCCATTTATAACTCTTAGAATTCTTGTAAGCCAATCCCGTCATGTTGTATTTCCGCAACTTTCACAATTAAAATGTTCAAGATCATTTTCACAATCCTGGACTAGTAATATCTTCCCCTTCTTGCTCACTCATGTTCTACATTTCCTATGACACTGATACTGCTTACTATGAAGCAGACTTACACTACCTTTATGACTACTACAATTATTTAATTCTCTACATCACTTTTAATCACAAAGCAATGTAAAACAGTAGACAGCATTGCAGACTTACATTCCCTCTACTCCATGTTTTGATTGGCTGCTTCAATTAGCTTATAAAAAGAAACAGTTTTTCTGAACTCATTCAAAGTGCACGTATTTCTCCATGACGTCCAGTGTTATGGTAAGAAGTTATGTCTCTGTACTACACTTATCCTCAAGGCCAAATCGTGTAGGAGCCATTAGAACTTCTTGAAATTCCTCAGACCACATCCCGAGATTCTTTCCCTAAAATGTTGGTTTTAAAAACACCAGGTAAGAGTTTTTAAGGTCATACGGCAATTTTTTTTTTTAAATTAAAACAGAATCATTGCAGAATGACCAGCCATTTCTAGACTTTAAATAAGCTGTGTAATGTCCTGATGTTATTGAAGGACCGTCATGATATATAATTGCTACAGTTACAAAAGTCCTTCCTGATATTGACAACTGTGAAGCCACAACATTTTTAATTAAAGTTGTCAATTTTGTTCCATCAGGCCTACATCGTTGGAACATTAAAATGACATACTGGCCATATGTTTGTATAAATAATGTGGACATCATTTCAGATTTACATTGGCTACACTCCATGTTGTGATCAGCTCCTTTTACTAGCTTATTAAAAGAGACTGATTTACTGTCTGGCAAAGTTAAATATATAAATCTTTCTGAGTCTACACTAGTAGTACTTGATACCCTACAGTTCTCGCAGTCATGCTGCCATTGATAAGAAAGCCCAAACAGGAGATCTACATCTACACCTTCATCATGCAATATATCAAGCATATACATTAAAAACTCCTGACAATCTTGCTGACTATTTTGAGAGAATTGTGTTTGGCCTGAACATCTGTCTAACAGATTTCGAATTTCAGACACACTTTCTATGTTTGTTCTATCAGTGCTACATTTCTCTAACACAGAATTTAACAAACTGCAAAATCTTTGATCAGAATTGACCACAATCTCTTCTTTTACATTTTCTAGAGAAAACAAAACATTAACCACTACATTAGCATAGCATTTGACACCAGAACTGTTTTCAAATTGAAAACCAACAACATCTTCAACAGAATCCTTTTTGTTTCTGCTTATAATTTCAGGTTCATCGACTTTTCGTCTTTTTGCTACAACCTCCCCAATATTGGTCACATTTCTTCGTTTCCGGCCTACCACACGTTTCTCAAACAAAGGATACTGAGGCAAATGTGGCGCATACTCTCTTCTTAACCTATTGTATTCCTTAACACAATCTAGATCGGCACAAATGTTTGTGACATCACACTCAATCAAGTACAATCCCGATAAAGTTCTAACTCGTGACAATGCCACATATGCCATACCCTTCTTGAACACAGAACTGCCAATATTCACCAATGCACTGTCTACACTTAAACCTTGCGATTTATGGATTGTCACCGCATATGCCAAGCAAACAGGAAACTGCTTACCACGAACATATAAGTCTTTTACAAGCAAAAATCTAGTAGAACAACGACCAATTAGCTGTACTTCCTCAATGCCATCAAATTTAATTTTTAAAAATTCAATTCCATCTCTATTTCTGTATTTCACAAAATCAACAACATTACCCATTGATCCATTTACCAGACCTCTTTCAACATGTAAATTCCTTCTTAAAATTATACGGCAGTTCAAGCACACATTCAGAGTCTTTTCAAAACCTGCAGTTTTAGATATACTCTTCTCTAATGAATCCAATTTTGTTTTCAGATTCTCAGACAAAATAATTGTTGATCCCATATGCTCTACTCTGTCAATAGCTTCCAGTTTCACAATCTCTTGCTTTTCTAAATGAAACATTTTGTTGTTGAATTTGGCACATTCTGCAAGAGTTGGCATCAAACATATTCCAGATTTCTTCTCAGTAATTTTCTGAAAAATATTCTCAGGCACAACATCTTGGTCTGGATATAAATTTGTCAGTAATCGTGCATGTAAAGCTTCTTTCCCATGCTCGGTCACTTTTCCAATTCTAACATCTTGTAGAATAGTCTTGTAAACTTCATCCTTCGCCTGACGCATATTTTCATGCAGTTCAGCATAATTGAAGTTTAACCATATATTGACGTTGCCAATGCTCCCTAGGCACTTCCTGGTATCTTCATGCGTGAGCATTTTGAACACAGGTTGCCCTTTCACTGGTGTCAGCTGCAGAAGATCTCCGAAAACAATGATGTGTTTGCCACCAAATAACACATCATACTCTGTTTTGAGAACTTCTTGCATTCTCAAATGCACAAAGGCAAGCATGACATTGGAAACCATGCTTACTTCGTCAATGATAAGAAGTTTCATTTTCCTCAAGACTCTTGAAACTTCAAAACAAGCATCTCCCAATAGCTTGTGATATTGTAATTTGTTGTCATGCTCCACTGGCAGCATCAGTAAACGATGTAAAGTAATCCCTTTAATGTTATGTGCTGCCAGTCCAGTTGGAGCGGTGACAACACAAGACATTGATGACTCTGTCCTTTCCTGCAAATAACATGAAATTGCTTTAATAAGGAAACTTTTTCCAGTTCCCGCTTCTCCACTCACGTACAGTCGAACAGGCTTCAACGACGTACATGAGCACTCTTTCTTGTCATGACTTAATCCATGATCAATTTGCATGGTAACTTCGTCATATATTTCCCTCTGCTCAACGTTGAGTTGTCTTTCCAACTCTTCTAAGTTAACCGCATCCTCCTGATCATGTGCCATTGCTCTTTCCACTTCATTCATAGCAGTGGCAGCTTCATTTTCGATAACAGGTCCTCCTAGTGGATCCTGACTCAATGAAGCAGAACTCTGACTGTCCTGAGAACTGTCTCTGGCAATCTCCGCTGCAATCGTTGCTTCCTGCTCAATTTCCACATTCAACATTTCTACATATTTGGGAAAAGCAGGACATTCTATGGTCTCCTTGGCAGCATTGAAAGAGTCTTCATAACAGAGGAAATCTCCAAGCAGTTCCTCTTCTGCACGCCAAGGCTTAAAAAGTTGCAAAAGTGCTAAAGAGAAAAACTCCTTTTTTTCAGGAGATTCGACACTCAATTTTCGATGGTTTATCAAGTGGCATTTTCTTTGCTTCACCAGACATCCCTCACTTCCTATTACAGCATACACTCCTTTCTCAGTATCTTCTTTGATGTTCCTCTTGAATATGTAATTTTGCAGAACCTCATACAGACAAACATTCTCGAGGTGACTGCTTCGATTTGGATAATATGTATCCAACATGTTGCTCTTCAAAATGTCGGTACTGTTTGGCTCCTTTTCTGCCAAATACTCAATTTCCCGCACAGGTTTGAGAACTCGATTACGCGTTGCAGCAAGACCAAGACTCGCCCAAACGATACTCCTGGACTTGGCATAGAGACTTGCTGAAGACAACCGGTCAGAACATTCGTAAGCTCCGATTTCTCGATGCGACAACATCTTCAGACTGAAACTGTACAACTTCTTGCTGAGGCTCTTTTCATGGGAAATGTCCTCCCACATATCCTTCAATTCTGTCTTCTCTTTTTTGGTGATGTAAGATGTCACATACCGAGCCACAGCCATACAGTTATCAGCCACAAACTGTATATCCATGTTAGCATTCCACATGGACAAAATCACCGGGTTGTAGTCGTTGATGTACTTAGACTCTTCGTTCCTCTTCAAATTGTATGTGTTTTTAGGTGATTTCTTCATCACATTATGTCGCAGCGAAGACATCAAACTGTTCACTCTTCCTTTAGAAATCACCGGTCGTGGAAAGCCGAAACGACATTTGGTGTAGAACTTGTCTTTGTTTCGGAATTTACGACGACAGTAGAATACTGTTCTATGAAACTCATCACTGAGTCTTCTGGATCCGTTCCAAATTTAGGTGCATCCTTGATCCACAGCAACATATGTATATGAGGAGCACCTCTTGCTTGGTACTCCTTTCTCCAGACGAAATCCAACACCTCTCCCAGAGGTGGATTCTTCTTATTCATGATGAAAGACATCATACCTTCAAATCTATGATTAAAGTACCTACATACATTGACTGGATCCAAAGAGCACAGTTCTCCGGGTGTCTTGAATTCGATGTTTTCTACGTTAGCATTTGTCTCTCGTAGAAATTCAAGTAAGTCTTCCCAGCCATACTCAGCACAGCTCAGAGTGAGGAACCATGTGGGAGTTCCTAAGTTCCTCAGCATACATTTTAAATCACCATGACGACGGTACCAGTACTCATTAGTACCACGCTGACACGCCATGAGATTAATCAGGTGAGAATCCAAAATACTATCTTGGACATTGACTTTATCCATAAAGTCACTTGCCGAGATGTTTTGCATGTGTATACCACTTTTCAAGATGTGGTTCACTGCATATGACAGTCCAGACAGATCGCTTTCAAACAGGAGATGAAACAAATAAGGAATGCATTGTCGAAACCTAGCATCTCCTGCATACAATCGCAAAGTCCGGTATTCAGAAGCAGGAATTTGATGAGGTCGCTCATCATATCTTCCTCCCTGACCTGTTGGAAAAAGCTGTGGGAAACACCGAGCTTCCAAACTTTCCTCCCAAACACTAATGGGACTCCCTTTGGCTTGTTTCATTTGAAACAACTCAATAGCATTCCCCATGACTTCCTTGGAATGCAAAGGATGAACACTATAATGTTCATATATTTCTTCACTAGTACAGGGTTCTACTTTCTCAATTTGACCACCACACAAATCGCTATCCTCTTCCTCACTTACTTCCTCTTCTGCAACATATACATTTTTATAGTGTTTATTATTTTTTTCAAATACAATGTTGCCCTTTTGACTTTCCTAACATCTGCTAAATCTTGCCATATTTTCTTATTCTTTGTCGGAACCCCATTAACTAAGATAACCAGAGGTTCCTCTTCCACTTTTTCTACTCCAATTGTGTTAATGTTTTTCTTGAAATCTAGAGGCAAATAAACAACTCTTCCCTTTAATCCTCTCTGTAAATCTGATGGAGGCAATTTCCCTGTCTTTGGCTCCATTCTTACAATAGCCTGAAAGGGATGGATACTTTGAATCAAAATAGATTCATAAGTATTTAAATCCTTCAATTCAGAAGGAATCTCAACCAATTCCAGATTATTATGAACTGCTCTAGCAGGCATCTGGTTTTGATTTAATTTGTTACAACAATAAGTACACACACGTTGATCCAATCCCAAATCAAAACAATTTTCTACCATCAAGTATGTTGTAAAATCCTTCCATTCACTATTATTTTCCCTTTCACTTTTTGCATATAAATCCACTAACTTAGTCTGATTCTTATAATAAGTGCGTCGACAACACACACAACTGAAATTTGGCCTCTCACTTGATTTCACCTCAAACGTCGCAATTTCCCTCTGGAAATTATCTGTACTGGAAACCTGTACACTATCTTCCACATTACTCTCTTCTTCTTGGTCAATTTCAACATTCTCCTCTTTACTTCCAAAGTAACAAAACTCAATTTCTTCACATATATTCTTCACATCTATTTCAGAACCATGCAAAAGAGCAGCGCATAATTGTTTAAGCATAATTGCTGGACTCTTAGCATAATACAACATTCTAACTAATTTCCTCACTTTATTATGATGCACTGCTAGCATCCTGAAATGATGAAAAACACTCTGGCATACTCTCCTGGAAAGACAAGCCAATGAATGACCATGCAAACCTATCACTTCTCTCACTCTGCAAGGATCTAATTCTTGCAACAACTTCATTTTCTGCTTCAAACTTTTCTTATTAAATGACCGTATAAAATCACAAAGCAAATTGATGGAATCCTGTTGTACACTGCAAATACTACTACACTTCCAGGTGTACACAGGACCCTTAGGACGTCTCCCTAAAACCTCATTACCTAACACCTCTTCTATCTCTGTTGTCACAAGTTTTTCTTTTTCAACTGGACAACCATCTTTCACTTCATAAGCTCGACCACTGGTGTCAACTGCATGCACCAAATCATTATCCTGGAAATAACTCTCCTCATTAAAAAATGCCTCAGAGCTTGAACTATGCATCCATTCTCCAGAAAAAACTTCACAAAAATTACTACGATTAACTATTCTCTTCCATCTACTATTTCTTTTGAAATCATAAATTGCCTTGTTTAGCTTCCTAATTCTATTGATTGTCAAAATAAATAACTTACGTTTAATTTCAAATGCCTGATCAATAACTTTCTCAACTATTTTTTTTCTCTTATAAAAAACCACTTTCTGTTGACCTTTCTTAATATTTTTTAACAAATTGCCAATTATCCTGTTGCGGAACATTCGTTTACGAATGTCCCTAAACTGTTGTTTCCTTCTACTTTCATGCATAGAGTTATCTCTTACTCTAGCAGTAACATTTTTCATTGGCCTTTCCTTTCCGTTTGAATTGCTTCTCCTTTTCTGGACTGAAACATTTTCTGTAGTAATATTTTTTTTACCACAGATATTTCTTATGAATGTTTTTGTACTCTTACCCGGTGCTTTCTTGGTGACTTGACAAATCTTTTTGTTAGAGGACTGCTGCTTTTTTTCATTCAGCTGCTGTCTTTGACGTTTTTC
Source organism: Lissotriton helveticus (assembly GCF_964261635.1). Taxonomy (NCBI): domain Eukaryota; kingdom Metazoa; phylum Chordata; class Amphibia; order Caudata; family Salamandridae; genus Lissotriton; species Lissotriton helveticus. The sequence continues at coordinate 2,009,022,304 of NC_136057.1, read as the reverse complement.
AGCCTTTCTCACTCTTTCTTTGGTTGGCATGCTGAAATCTTGAAATGATCTGCAGTTGAATCTGTGGTAAAATATAATAAAAAATGTTATTAACCACTATTACCCAACAGTAAATCAATAACAGTCATCAAAAACTTAACACATTACTTAACATTTTTACATAGAAGATTTTTTTGTGCATGGCAAATTTAGAATACAGAAATAGCAGAAAAGAAATGGAATTTATATTCATTTTACCTGTGCTGTTTTATATGTGAATCTGATCTAATTTTATGAGCATATTTTAATATTTTATTGAAGACACTACACATAACCTGTTTTTGAAGGTGTCTTTATTTTTAAATTAAACGGTTTACATTTTTACTTTTTATTTATTATAAATTTATAAAATAAATGTTTATAGTTCCATAGGCTCAAGCACGTCAGCTTCCCATCCTATGTCATACAATTCTGACAAATCTGCATCCTCATCATGTTCTTCTTCATCCTCAGGATTTAAATCATCCAAAGGATCAACATCCACTGATGTTTCAATTACGAGTTCAATGATGAGGTCGAAATCAATTAATTGCTGATTGTCGCTCAAGTTGATGTTGTCTTTATCTTTAAAGAAAGATAACAACAATGAGATGTTGCAGAGTAAGAGACAAATCTCAGAGATTATAATAGTAAAATTGTTTAACAAGAGTAACATTTTGCAGCTATTATTTAACCATGTCCAGCGATGCTGAGGAGGCAGCCGCGGGCTGTGGAGGAAGTTAAGGTGGGGCAGGGAGGCGGGAAGGGGGAGGGGCAGGGTGGAGGGACCTAAAAACTGGCATATGGATAATTGCAGATAAGTACACAATTTAATTATTCAAACGAATTTCGTAGCGCACACTGCATCGCAAAATGCGATGCTGTGCGTGCTACGAATTTCATTTGAATAATTAAATTGTGTACTTACCTGCAATTATCCATATGCCAGTTTTTAGGTCCCTCCACCCTGCCCCTCCCCCTCCCCGCCTCCCTGCCCCACCGTAACTCCCTCCACGGCCCGCGGCTGTGAGGAGGTGATGCCTATGTCCAATTTTTCAGTGAACAGGACTCATCTCTTCTTAACCTTGGATAAACCTCACTGACTCTGTGTCCCCTGCACATAATTAATAATAAAAGGGGCAGATTTATGTTAACTAGCACATCCCCAGGGATGCACCAGTTAACGTGCACCGCTGCTCTGCCACCCATGGTGTGCCGCATTTACAATCAGATAGGACAAAGCTGCGTCAAAACCCTGCGCCTGCTTGAAGCAGGCATAGATCTTGACGCAGGTAGACTGAAAGCTAAAGCAACAACTAAGTGTCATGTGCAGAAGTTGCAAAAAAGGAAAAATGGCGTTTAAACCGGTAATGAGCCCATGCTAACTTAACACAGTGTAAAGATATCCAGGATCTACATCAGTTTGGGGTTCACGAACCTGGCAGGTACAAGGCACTGAGGCTTTGCACCGTGCATGTCTCATCCCAAATCATATGTTGTTTGTGAATGAAACAATTTCCCAGACCAAATGCTTTGGATTGGCTACTTCTAAAAAATTAAACACCCCTACTATCCCGGAGTTAGAGGAATATGATGGTTGGAGTCATTTTACTCGGTTGTCCATTAGTGATTTACAGGCCCTACTCCGTAATTCTTCCTTTAACATTTCCAGTATAAATCCAAAAGGTTGGCTGCTTTGGCAACGTGCCTTATCCACGGTTTAATAACGCTGCCTTTTGCTTTATATAAGTTTTCAAATTGTATGAAATATATACCAATAGGTCGTTATGAACCTTTAGGTAGTGGTTTTCTTCATGAGATCTGGTCGCTTCCATACACATACAGATGTTTCAAAGATGATCAAGAAGTTTATCTGAATGGAGAGGAATGCACTGAGACGCCAGATCATTCACTAATGTGTACGCACATACAGTTACACGGTTCATGCAACAAAGACCGACCAAATATGGCTTGCGTGTTGCAAGGCACGCCAGTTCCTGCTATCATCCCCACGTTCAAGTTGTTGGAAAATGGTAGTTATTTGATGCTCAATAATGAAGATTGTTCTGGGTTAATTAAAAGTATTCCTTTTATCGTAACAGTAAGTGAACGGGTTATTTGCTGCAGAAATGTTCTATTTCCTCCCACACATGAACATAGGGAGTTTTCAATCTGGCCACAAATACCAACCTTGGGAGCAGATTTCAACGGCATGGCAAGAATAAGGGCTCTTTTGTCTCAGAGAGAGGTGGCCTTGAGTTCGGCCCGTGAAACTTTCGTGCTTCACATAGCGAACACCCGTACATTGGTGCAGGCCCTTTTAAATACTGATTCGCCTTTGCATTTCAGCGAGATGGTTCGGACTATCTTTAACGCGTCCTCCACAAAGGCCCTGGCGCATTTTTTTAAAGTTGTTAGCAGTGGTCTCGTGACTTCATTTGAGAAAATCTTTGGAGTCATCCCTGCTTTCTTTCATTCTATTTTTTCCACTTTGTTTGGTGGATTCCCAGTTTTACTTGCATTAGCACCGGACGCTCTTGTGCTTTTTTACATTTTTAAATATGGATGTCCCTCCTGTGCAAGGTCCCGCCCTGCAGCTGCTAACGCTGTTCCGCTATCGCATGCTTGAATATTATGGCACAATGCCGTTGGCGATATTAAGCACGGCATATGGATTATCTTTTCGATTCTCCTACTTCACCTGTGTCCAGCCTGTATTTCACTGCCTGACCTGTGATTTCGATTGGGCCATTAATTTGTGTCTCTGCGGACCGGTTTCTCCTGACGTCGACTTTAATCAGCTGATGAGTCCTATCATTGCTCACGAGTTGGTTTGTCCTGGCGAAAGGATTATGGCTGTGGCATTGATGCATGGACTAATTGGTCCCTGGAATTTACTGGCGGCAACACAGTCTTTCTTGGAACAGAGCTTTCTTGAAAACCCACCGAGCTGTCCTCTGATGGTGATAGAGGATCCGGTGCAGGGAGAGCACGTATGTTCTTTTCCGCTTTTAAATTGGATGGCTGAACTCTTTTCGGATGAAGACGGTGACTTCCTATTGGAGGCTGTTGCAGCTTATTTTGCATACACAATTATGTCATAGACCTTTTTCATGTTTGATATGCTGAGTACTAGCATTTCATTGACAATTCATTGACTTATTTGTCAAGTTTTTATTATTTAGCTTGCCTATTGGCTTAAGCCTCGATAAACTAGTTGACTGTTTTATTTTTTCTTAGCATTAAATTTTGCTAGTTTTTAATGTTTTACCTTGCGGACCGTGCACATATAAAGTTGCAATCTGCTCTCATGACATGGCACTTCTATTACCTTATTTTGTTCGTTTCCGGATCATGGAGGGGTGTCATGTAGATCCTGGATATCTTTACACCGTGTTAAGTTAACATGGGCTCATTACCGGTTTAAACGCCATTTTTCCTTTTTTGCAACTTCTGCACACGACACTTAGTTGTTGCTTTAGCTTTCAACCTAGTAGTTCATCATGGTTTACATGACAATAATATGTTATTGCTCTACTATCTGCTTTGCTTCTTAAACTATATCTGTACAGCGAGTGCTGAAGTTTCAAGAACAACACGATACAGAATTGTTATGAGGTCTGATCTCCACGACTTCATAGTCATAACATAAGTGCAGCTTCTGCCAATTCTGGGCATGAGGCGGGTTTTATATTGCTCTACCGAACACACACATACACAAGTATAGGCACGCCCTAAACTAACCCAAAGAGACCTTCTTAGCAAATAATATAATATGTGTATTAGGCAGGGTGAGATATAAGTGTTGCTAACTCTTATTCATTTACAGCATGTTAACATACTGTCACCATTCGCTTTTTATGTACTAGTAACTATGCTGGTAATTTTGCTACTGATAATTGTGGTAGCGTTCTAGTGTTCCTGCACAGAAACAGGATTTGGGGAAACAGAAAGCGGAAGGCGGCCATATTGTTTGCTTGGCGCCGACCGTTGAGCAACAGCTTAGCCCCGGCGCTCCGGAATAAAGATAACTAAAAAACATTTAAAGACGTACGTTCTCACATTATTACAATGGCGACGAAGATGTGTACTTGTATTATCTAAGATACTACGCCTGAGAAGACGGCATTAGTAAATAAACATTTCAAATACACATGTGTTCTTCTTAACTCCATGTTCTGGTTTGTAATGAATATATAACGACCGAGTGTTCATGAGTTCCACGTATCCTGAGGTACTGTAAGTTCATATTCTGGATTGTCTAAACATTGAGAGTTTGTTATATCCAATGTGGCACTGTAGCTAGCTTGCTAAGGGGTTTTTCGGTACTAAGGTGAGTTTTGGGGCACCCTAATTCGCCGAGGTTCCAATCCTCTGTGCACAGTTCTGTGTGAGAACAGAAACCCTGCGACAGGGGCACCCCTGAGCCTTGCTGGAGCTTCATCACACTTGCGATACAACTCCAGCAATGCGCCACCTTTACGGCACAGATGCGTCATGCTGTTTTTACCCCATGATGCGCCGCATTGTAAATGCAGCACACCATGGGTGGCGGAACAGAGGCACAGGATGACTGCAGCCGCGGGCCGTGGAGGAAGTTACGGTGGGGCAGGGAGGCGGGAAGGGGGAGGGGCAGGGTGGAGGGACCTAAAAACTGGCATATGGATAATTGCAGGTAAGTACACAATTTAATTATTCAAACGAATTTCGTAGCGCGCACTGCATCGCAAAATGGGATGCTGTGCGCGACGAATTTCATTTGAATAATTAAATTGTGTACTTACCTGCAATTATCCATATGCCAATTTTCAACTCATAATTTGAAAACACTGCCCACGGGGAAATGACTTAAAATGTCCTCAAGACACATGAAAATGTTTTTTTAAAGCCTTTGCAACTTTTTTAGGTCACTTTTAACATGGCTAAGTAACTCAAACAGTCAAAATCTAAATTTACCATGCACCCCCTTTTCTGAATCATTTTGTCCACCATAAGCGTGGAAGGGTATACTCAGATGTGAGTCCCTTGCTCATTGCACCATCAGGATTCAAGCAAGCCGGGCCGACGACGCCTGAAATGGCAGAAACCGGTCCCCGGAAGCTTGTTTCCTTCCCAGTATAAGAATTGGCTTGGTAGTTTGGTTTGCCCTGTTCCCATCATGCACTGGGACAGGAACAGACTAATTTGCATATAGCCAAGTTCTGAGCTGGGATGGTGCAGTGAGCTAAAAAACGGTGATGGATCGAGCCCTGATCTTTGGACTGGGTAAGAGTGGTCTGCTTAATTCAGGCACTCTGTTCATCACCACCCCCTTTTCTGAATCATGCACAGGTGGGAGCATATTTACAAGGAATTTGCTCCACGGAGAAAGGTCTTTTAATTTAATATTGCAAAAATAACATCAGAGACACTGAAATGCCTTATAAAGAAGCATACACCATTATGTCCTTGTCATAAATTTTAAAAGCATTCATTTTCCCCAAAAACGATTTTCAAGTCATAATTTAAAAACACTCCACATGGGGAAATGACTTAAAATGTCCTTAAGACACATGAAAGCGTTTTTTGATTGCCTTTGCAGAATGTTTCGGTCAAAATCTAAATTTGCCATGCACAGGTGGGAGCATATTTACAAGCAATTTGCTCCACAGGGAAACGTCTTACATTAAAATGGGAAAAATAACATCAGAGACACTCAATTGCCTTATAAAGAAGCATACACCATTATGTCCTTGTCATAGGTATTAAAACCATTCCTTTTCCTCAAAAACGATTTACAAATCATAATTTGAAAACACTCCACAGCTCCTATGCACATAAAAACCCTGTCAGTACTAATACTTCACATTTTCTCCAATTACAATTTCTCAAAGAAACAATATCTATTTGTAAAACACTTGAGACAAAGCAACATTTGAAAAACACAACTTTCTTCATAATTTTCTCCTTAAAGCACACTATTTTCTATCTAAATTAAAGAAATCTTTTCTCACCTTAGCAAATACTTTGAGTTTCAAAACAGTCTCAGAAACACACCAATTTGTCTTCAGCAGAGCAAAAGGTATGCACTCCAGAGTCTGCAGCTATCAAAAGCACAGAAATGCTGTAATTCTTCACACATATCTCTCATGTCACCCAATCAAAACTCTTCCCTCACTTTTTTTCAAATCAAAACCCTTCCCCCCTCTGCCCTCTCTGCTTTTTTGCATAGCAACCACCTCTTGCAAGACCTCTGGTGTTTGCAAGTTCACACAACAATGTTGCAATTGAACTCTGAACTCTCAGTGCACCTGCATATCCAGTGCATTCTTCCATTTAATGATTTTTTCTTCGCCACTCAAAATACATCTTTCAACGAACTCATCCATGCACCCTAACTTTCTGTTTTCAGCAATCAAAATCCACCAATCACTGTTACTGCTTCATTAACACAGAAACTCCACAGTTTTTTTCATTTTAAACTCTTATTTTTTCAACTGCCATTTCATTGCCACACTTCATCTGACTGCAGCAGAACCTTCTCTCGCCATGTTTTCTGTCTGGATTGTTGGACATAGTTACATCTATTGGGCTCAGAGGTACGCTGAAAACAGGAATTTACCTAACCTCAATTTACAAGATGTGGAAATTAAGTGGTTTGGCCACAGAGGATTAAAATGTCACCAATTGATACCATTGGTGAAAACCTTTATGCATTTGCCAAAACCTGACCTGTTAATTGTGCACTGTGGAGGTAATGACTTGGGCACTTTGACTGGGGTAGGTCTGGAAATGCTTTTAAAGGACACCTTTGAGCAATTGATGGCACTTTTTCCTCAGACTGCCTTGGTATATTCAAATATATGCCAAAGACAGAAATGGAGGTGGTCGAACCAATTTTGTCCACAAATTGAGAAGTCGAGGAAGCATGTAAACAAATCTGTTTCAGCTTACATGAGAGACCATGGAATGGGCTCCTAGTACAACAATAACTTGCGTTACTACATGCAAGATATCTACAGAGGAGATGGAGTTCACTTCTCAGATGAGGGCAACAGAATTTTCATTCTGAATTTAAGACTGTGCATTGGTACCTACTTATAAGTACCTAAATGTACCATAAACCCAAAAGCTCTTCTCAGAGCTACCCTACATCTGATCACTCACAATTATTATTTTACTCTAACTTTTTTCACTAATTTTCAAGAAAGTACGCTCCCCAGAACGCTTCCCGGTTCGCGAACCGGGCGCTCCCCACGCAAAAGAACTAAAAAAACGATATTTTTTTTTTTTGCCCTGCGAGGCCCTTTTAAAGCCTCCACATCAAACCTAGGGGGTCAGGGAGGATCTACTATGCCCCCTTATGGTCATTTGCCCCTTCGCTTTGGCCTCCTCTTGTCTCTCGATCCTACCGAGAGACAAGATGGCGGCCGCTACGGACTGTTTGGAATGTTTACAGACGCCGGAGAACCAATCAGCTTCGCTTCACAAAGCTCCGTAACGCGAAAAGTCCGCGAACCGGAGCGCTGCCCGGTCCGCTGTTACAGATATATATCTTTTTTTGAACGTTAATTTCTCAAAATCCACTGGAGCACATATATTGAGACCTACAAAAGGCACATCGGGCTACCAGTCCCTACAATTTTGCCAAGTTTCGTGCAAATCCATTCAGCCGTTCGGGCTAAAAGTGAGGCCAACCGCCCTATGGAAAACTCAATGTTAAAAACACGTTTAGGGACCCCCCTTTTTTCTCGGCCCCCCCTTGACGAAACCCCCCCAAATTTTCAGGGGCTGCTCAGAAACAAAATGTTCAATTTTCCTGAAAATTTCAGCCAATTCCGTCCACAAACGCCAAAGTTATTAGACATAGAATTTTCAAAAATCCCATAGAGAAAAAATCCTAACTATATATACCTACTGGCGACCGCCAGTAGGTAATGAATACACATCTAATGAATGTAATGTTTTCCCATTGCTCAAAAGTTCCCTTTAGAACGGTACTCTATCAAGTTATTTAATGATAAAGATTAATTATTTTGGTGAATTCTATAAAGAAGTGTCTGATGATACTGCATACTGAGGTGCACAGTAAGTAAGCATGAACTCGGAGGGCTGTGTATTCAAGCATGAAAATAATAGAAAATACATGTAGCAACACAAATCTGCGACTTTGGGGAGGTATACTCAGTGAAACATTCACCCACCAGCCATTATTATACACAGAACAAATGGAATTTGTAATAGGGAGAACATTGTGAAAATATGACATTCCTAAATAAGGTACCAATACATGGTAGAAACCTGCAAAAAAGTGTTGAAAAGTATTTACAAAAATGTGAACGGTGGAATTTTGATGTAAAAATCAACAAGTTTAATGAGCAGTTGGGACAGCAAACTTTCGATCATGGTTACGAAGTGCAAGCAGACCAGGCAGGGTGTCTCGTTAGAGATGGCATCAGCGCAAGCATAGAATGCGAGTAAAAAAAACAGCGCAGGAGTTTGCAACGGATTTGTGCTCCGTGGCATTAGCGGGAAGTGTGCTCCACACTATCTTGCTTGTTTGTTTGCCAGCGTGCCTCCGATCAGGTTTCACAAGTTTAGTGCACTCCACAAAAGTTCACTCCTTCCTGTCTAGGCTGCTAAAACATGACATATCATACAAAGCACGTTTGTTTTCCTTAGACTTCAAGCACTCACTGGTTAACCCTGACAGTAACACAAGCAACTCTATTTAATGTTTGTGAACAGAAACATTTGACAAATGTAGGCTTTTGTTGGAATGCCTCATAGCAATGTAGGGGCAAAAGCAGGGCCGGACTGCTACCGGGCTTTTTGGAATGCTGCTGAGCTGGGGGCTGATTTCGTTGATGGGGACCTGCGTGTGCTGAACGAAATTTGTTTTGCTTTGTTTATTTCAAAGCACAGGCAGGTCTTCAACAACAAAATCAGCCCCCACAGCAGTGAAATCAGCCCCTAGCTCGGCAGCATTCCAAAACGCCTGGTAGTCAGTCCGGCCCTGGGCAAAAGGGCATGTGACAGGTGACCTAATAATTGAAAGGTCGGAGGTTCATCACTACTGGAATGTCCGAGTGACACTGAAGTGCATTGCTTAGATTTTTTTATGGTGGAGGGGAAGACTGGCCCACCTTTAATAAGGCTGCTATAGTGAAATTTCTTCTTTCAGTCAAATACTTTATTCTTGTGTTCCATGTTCCTACCAGACTGGCAGGTGCTCCTAATTGAACGTGTGCCTTTACAAAAATTGTGATCTGGAAGCATTCTACAAATAATGCTGCCAATTCAACACTTTGCCTGCTGGCACCGTTACACCCTTATGTACAATGGGAAAGGAGAATCCACAAGCCCCATAACACTGTGACGATAAAAACCAGGCCCACGATCAGGTGTCATACATTACATAGGGACTCCCGCGAGCTATGTCGATGCTGATAGGGCACCAATATTTCAATATATTGGTTTCATTTTAATAATAATATCAGATATATTAAAAGCAAAGGCTACTGCACCCAAATTGCATTAATGTGTTAACATAAAACAACCTCTGCCAAGCTTTTAAGATCCATGGGAGAGGTGTACTGCTGCAGCCCAGGGTTGTTTTTATTTTTAATTTTGGGTCTGGCAGTCTTGATTATTATATTACACAAAACGACTACAAGTCCCGGAATTCCAAGGAAAAATCCTGGACTATCGCAGCACATCAGTTATGAGCTTGGGAAGTGTGGCAGCTATGGTACCAGCATCCATTAAAGTGCTTTGTACAGCACAAGTAACTCCAAAGAGACACCATCTTATATACAGAAGTAGCCAAACACCAAAACAGTTAACATGTATATCTTTAATCACATTGCTCTACGTGAAACGATGAAACATGCAATAATTGGACAATGGATGTCAACACTTCAGTGCTCCCCTCTCACTTTCAGATATTATGCATGTGTATTGTATAGTCGTATTTGTGTAGAGAAATCCTGTCTGTGTAGCAATGGACAGCTGAAACAAGCCACTACATTGTTCAAGTGACGTCGCCACCCATGGCATTTTTTCAACTTCAACCACTGCTTCCAGTGTGATGCATGACTATAAGATTATAGCCTAGCCAGGGCTGATATTTAAAACAAACCAACCAAAATCCTCGGTGCATTGTGGTAACAAAAATAACAATGGTTAAAAATCCACATATTTCCGAACAAGTTGTCTGCCGGCTGCCACGCTGCGCATCGCATGAAAAGAACCTGCGGGCCAGATATTCTCAGGAGTCGTTGCTGTGTTATGATTGCATCTGCAGAGAACAGGGCGCTTGCTTGCTGTCTGCTTGCAACTTATCTGGGCATCTCATCCACTGACAGCAGCCCTTGCAGTTCTGTTCACCTTTCAATCTCACTTCAGCTGCCCCGCTCTCCCTTTGAAAGCTTCAGCAGCACCAGGTCGTGCGCTCACTCTCCCCACATGCTCCTCGCAGCCCAGGTGGGCAGGACCCAGTTATTCCTCTCTATGAACAAAAGGCAGTGAAAAAACCTGTGGCACAGACTGTTCAGCGAGCCTCACCTTCCACAGCCATTCTCTCAACTCATGCTGAATTCAAACATAATCCTCCCAGCGGCAGCAGTGGTCGCCCGTCGCGTTCCTGAGATTTCTGTGCTGATTTGGCGACAGGCTACAAGCCCAGCCTGCAGCAGACATAAAGTAACCAGGTAGCATGCTACCTTTTCACAGAGCAGCCTTGTGGGAAATGTAGTATCGCAAAAGCCTCATCTGGCATCCCAGCGTGTAATACAGAGTTTCTCCTTGCGTTAGTCTTTGGTACCCATGTTTTACATGAATCCTTGGGAGCCAATAATTACACATAACTGAACCCACAGCTGGAAAGAGGACTACAGACCCCACCATGCTGCCACTCGCCTTCTTAAGTTTAGCAGAAATGCACCTTGGAGGAATGTGCAGGCGCCACCTATTTGTTGTATTCCACATGCGTCTTTACAGTTTAAAGGACATCTGATACACCTGTCAACATTCTAATTAGCAAAGTGCAGGTTTTATGCCCCTTGTTTTTCTACGTGCACTTCACCATTCTCACGCTCGTAAACATGGCAATTGTTTCTTTTGTATATGTCACCCTAAGTGGGAAGGGTATGCCCCAATGTGGGTTCCCTGCTCACTACACCACTAGATTCAAGCTAGCCTGGCTGATAAAGGGTGATGCCCTGAAACCATTCCCAGGATGCTTGTTTCTGTTCCAGGGAGGACCTGGCTTGGCAATTCAGGCTGGACTGTTCCCAGAAAGAACAGGGTCAAGACTGATTTGCATATGGCTGAGTCCAAACTGGGGTGGTGTGATGATCAAAAGATTGATGGATTAAACCCAGATCCTTGTGACTAGGGATGAATGTTTGCATTATCCAACATTCTGTCCATCAATTGTTTCTTTTGCATATGTCGCCTTAAGTGGGAAGGATATGCCCAGACATGGGTCCCTTGGTCATTACACCACTGGATTCAAGATAGCCTGGCTGATAAAGGGTGATGCCCTGAAACCAGTCCCAGGATCCTTTTTTCTGGTCCGGGGAGGACCTGGTTTGGCAGTTCGGGCTGGGCTGTTCCCTTAAGGAACAGGGTTAAGAGTGATTTGCATATGGCTGGGTCCAAACTGGCGTGGTGTGGTGAGCAAAAGAATGATAAATTAAACCCAGATCCTTGTGACTGAGGGTAAAAGTTTTCATTGCCAGGCATTCCGTCCATCAATTGTTTCTTTTGTATATCCTAACACATTGTAAGAAAATGCGACTGATGATTTTTGTTGAATGGAAAATACAAAGGTGTATGCGAAATACGTTGGAACTAAGCACATTTTGGGACCCCCTTTTTTCTTTGGACCCCTTCACTAAACTCCAAGAAATGTTTACTCCTTGCACAATGAAATGTGTGGAACAAAAATGCTAAAGTTCGCAGAGATTCACCAAACTGTTCTAAAATTATTAAGGGAGAAAATATTTAAAAAATACATAGGTCGATAATATCTATGCATTTAAGAATAAAACAGCTAACCTATTACCACTGAAATAAAGTGGTAATAGGTGTTAATTACAATAAAACATAATACTTAAATATATGTATCACCCTAATCCATATGTTAGTAAAATGCTGATCGCACAGTAATGGAAATTTGAAATGAAAACGATATGGGCGATTTCTTACTTTGATATACACAGTCATAAACCAATGAAGGACCCATGTACTGTGGTATACCATGAACGTATCATGGTACACCTAGCACATGGTGGGCCTGATTCACAGAGGTAAAGTTGCTCCTAAATGCCTTTTGTGAATACCAAAAGTCGATCTTTACGAATTTCAGTATTCACAAAGGCTCTTTGGAAATAACAAAAATCATAAGGTTAGACTTTCGTCTCTTTGTGAATCTGACCCTATATAACTACATTTTATATAACGTATAAGTTTAACACATATGCTACCAGAAAAGGACATTTACATATTATCATATATGTTTTGTAGATGTAACACTGACTTTTTTCACACACTTTAGCCCTATTTTTCCTTTATTTTACATTTTCCAATTTACACCACTCTCTTGTATAACAATTCACTTCACAGCACTCTATTGTACATTATTTATGATATTCTCTGGGAACATAACTATGTACATGTCTCTAGATATAACATCACTCTATATCAGCATTTGTCACCCAGATGGAATGCGGGCAGTGAAATGTTTTTGAAAGAATAGACCACTAGCAGTATACAGACACACACAGATGATATTGAAAATGGTGAAACAGTGTTTGGAAAATAATTACTTTCAATTTGATAATCACCTATATCAGCAGAAGCGTGGGACCACAAAGGGGGCCTGCTTCTCACCCAGCTATGCATGTCTCCACATGGGTTGGTGAGAAGAGCAGGTACTGCCAGGCATCTATAGAGATATGTGGGAATAGAACATAGTAGTGTGGCTGCGATTCATAGATGATGTAGTTATAATCTGAAAGGGAACGGAGGAGAGTGTGAGACAATTTATCAACACAATCAATGAGAATGAGCTGAATTTAAAATTCACGGGTGAAGTCAGCCGGGAAAAAGTAAATTTTCTAGATTTGGAGGTATTCATTGCTGAAAATACAAAGCCACTAAGCTGTACAGGAAGCTAACTTCAGGCAATACACTATTACATGCCACTAGATTCCATCCAAAACATCGCATGGCGAGTATACCGCAGGGAGACATTGTACGGGCCAAATGAAGTAGTAGTCTGGACACTGATGAAGAAGCCTATCAGAATTAAATGATTAGAAGATTCAAGGGTATAGTGAGAGTGCCCTAAGAGAAACACAAGAAAAAGCAAATAGACTGCCTAGGTAAAATAGCATTCTTAATTTCAAGAGCAAACATCAGGAAAAAGAGATTGTGTGACTGTTCACCACACCAACCAAGGCCAGGAATTACAAAAACTAATAAGGAAGAATTGGCATATTTTTCCATCTGACCTAGTAATAGAAAAAAAAATCCACAAATCACATACCGCAGAGTGGTATCATTAAGGGATAAATTGGTCAAAGCAAGTCCGGAAATCAGTAGGCCCTGGAATGTTGACGGAAAAAGGGGTCCATAAACGCTTAAGATGCAAAGCATGCACTATAGGCATAAATACAAATGGATACCATAATCCCTTCCCTGATATACCAAAGAAAAATGAATGAAACACTTTTGAACTTTCGATTCGCTTTTTGAAACACTTGTACTGCATTGACCATAATGCGAAGGGGTGAAACGGCGGAGAGGCTAGCAGTGTGCTCCCATCTTCTATTTCTACTACAGTGGCTCCCGTGAGCCATCCAAGCTGACGAGCTTTTTGGAGACGCACCTGCGTGCTGGAGGGGCAACAAAGCCTTTGACGGATTTTTGGCGGCCTGCTCTGCTGCCCCAAAACTGTCTCTACTGATGAGGGAATCAATCCCGAAACACGAGTCATGTTTCGTGTCTAGAGATAACTACACTTCAAGTACCTATTTGCACCGATTGTGGTGAAACACTTTTGATCTTTAGACTCACTTTTTGAAACACTTGTACTGCATTGACCATAATGCAAATGGGTGACACGGCGGAGAGGCTAGCAGTGTGCTCCCATCTTCTATTTCTACTACAGTGGCTCCCGTGACCCATCCAAGCTGACAAGCTTTTTGGAGACGCACCTGCGTGCTGGAGGGGCAATGAAGCCTTTCACGGATGTTTGGTGGCCTGCTCTGCTACCCCAGAACTGTCTCTACTGATGGGTGAATCAATCCCGAAACACGAGTCATGTCTCGTGTCTAGAGAAAACTACACTTCAAGTACCTACTTGCACCGATTGTGGTGAAACACTTTTGAACTTTCGACTCGCTTTTTGAAACACTTGTACTGCATTAACCATAATGCAAAGGGGCGATACGGCGGAGAAGCTAGCAGTGTGCTCCCATCTTCTATTTCTACTACAGTGTCTCCTGTGAGCCATCCAAGCTGACGAGCTTTTTGGAGACGCACCTGCATGCTGGAGGGGCAACGAAGCCTTTGACGGATGTTTGGCGGCCTGCTCTGCTACCCCAGAATGGTCTCTACTGATGAGGGAATCAATCCCGAAACACGAGTCATGTCTCGTGTCTAGAGATAACCACACTTCAAGTACCTACTTGCACCGATTGTGGTGAAACACTTTTGAACTTTCGACTCGCTTTTTGAAACACTTGTACTGCATTGACCATAATGCAAAGGGGCAATACGACGGAGAGGCTAGCAGTGTGCTCCCATGTTCTATTTCAACTCAGAGACTCATATACCCACTCACAGACGCACCCAGATACTCACACACCTTACAGATCCTCTTGGTCACTCATGTACCCACTCACACACCTATTCAGACACTCGCACACCCACTCACAGATCCACTCAGTCACTTATGCACTGCCTCACAGATTAATGGACCCACCCACAGACCCCTTCAGATACTCATGCACCCACTCACAGACTCATGCATCCATTTACAGACACTCTCACATACTCATACACCCTGTCACATCAAGTATTCACTCACCCACTCACAGATCCACTAGGACACTTATGCACCCACTCACAGACCCACTCAGATACTTAACCACCCATTCACAGTCCCACTCAGACACTCATACACCCAGTCACTGACCCACCCAGAGACTCATACACCCACTCACAGACTCAGTCAGATACTCATGCACCCACTCACAGACCCACTCACAGACTCATGCATCCATTTACAGACCCTCTCACATACTCATACACCTTGTCACAGTCCCACTCAGACATTCACTCACCCACTCACAGATCCACAAGGACACTTGTGTACTCACTCACAGACCCACTCAGAGACTCACGCACCCACACACAGACCCTATTCAGACACTCATACACCCAGTCACTGACCCACTCAGAGACTCAAACACCCCCTCACAGACACACACAGATACTCATGCACTCACTCACACACCCACTGACAGATCCACACACCCACACGTACTCCCACACCGACTTACACAGCCATGCTCACACCCATATAGTACTCACACACCCAGTCACAGACCCTTAAAGCCACTGACACACCCACAAACCCAATCACACACCCACTTACACAGCCAAGTGCACACCAATATAGTCATTCAAACACACATCCACAGACCCATACAGCCACTTGTTCACTCACAAACCCACTCACACACAGACTCAGAGACCCATACAGCCACTCACGCACCCATGCTCAAAGGTTTCAGGTTACATTTAGGAAATACAAAAAAAAAAGATTGAAATTCACTGAAAAAAACAGGTTACAGGGACATAATAGCTAGGAATAAGAATTTAAAAAATCATAGAAATTCACAGAATAGAACAACAGTTACAGGAACATTACAGTTAGTAAATTGAATTTAAAAAAACTTTGGAAATTCACTGAAGAAAAAAGGTTACAGGGATGTCATAGTTAGGCTCAGATTTCACTTGTAAAAAAAAGTGACATTCAGAAGTTATAGTTACTTGAGCTAACTATGAATTATGCCCCCACAATGCACTGCTTATAACCTCAAATATTTCATCGCTCATGAAAATGGTTAGTGAAGTCACTGATGATGTCTCAAATGACATCACTGATGGCATCACCTAGTTAGTGTAAGAGTTTTGTAAACGTTTTTCACAGTACAAAATATATACTAGACTTCTGTATAAGTTAAATTACTATTTTTTTTTTACTACTAATAAGTGATACTGTTTTTATTATATGTCATCTGGTGGCTCTGTGACTGCATCAGTTTGGGAGTAGTTGTCTGAGTGCCTGTAAAGGTGTCTGAGTGGGTTTGTGAGTGGCTGTATGGGTGAGTAAGTGGGTGTGTAAGTAGCTGTATGGATGAGTGACCGTATTAGTGGCTGTTTGGGTGGCCCTTCCTACAAACATACAATCATGCCAATCACACAAACACACATGCACCATGGCGCAAGAGTGCCTGAATTGGTCCCTGGTTCCAAATTGGACATTGGTGCTGGCTCAACGAACCCAGTATCTATTAAATACGGTGTATTCCTGCCCTTTTGAATTTGCATAGGGTAGAACACCAAAATGACTTGCAGCGCTGCCCTACGCCAATTCTTTATCAATGATGCCAGGAGCGGCCCGTGCAGGTAAGGGTGGTGGGGCTGGGTGGGGTGATTTGACAAATGACGATGAGGGAAATTAATTATTTATTTAATTCTCTTTCATTGTCATCTGTCGAATCTCCCATCCAGCCCCAACACATCTCCTGAATGATGCCATTGGGTGCTGCACTGAGTTTACTAAATATGTCTCCATATGGTGGTGCGGTCTGGCTGACTCAACACATTTAATGTCTTTGGAATGGTACAGAGCAGGAATATCGATGGAGAAATATCGTCTGACATGAATATCCCCGCAGAAAGGGTTGTGGGTTTATAGGGGAATAGGGTGGGAAGTTATTTAAATATATAAAATTAATTGATTAATTAATGTGTTAATTTATTAATAATTGTTTAATAAATATTTGTTAATTAATTTCAATTAGTAAATTATTAATTAATTATGCTAATTAATTAATTATGTTAATTCATTATGTTAATTGTTTAATTATTTTAGGTGTGTGTAGTGGAGTTTATATGTGTAAATGGTGTGAAGTAATTAAAATGTTATTGATTAATTATTAAATACTTTATACATTAATTACCATTAATTAATAAGTAATTATTAATTGTAAATGTGTAATTAATTATAGGTTTGTGTTGTGGTGTTTATAAGTGTATATGGTGTGAAAGCTGTCAATTAAATAATTAATTAATTAATTTAAAAAATACTTTAATTTTCATTAATTAATTAGTAAATATTAAATGTAATTGTGTAATTAATTTTAGGTGTGTGGTGGATATTATAGTGTTAAATAATGTGTAATTAAATATTTTTTTATTATCTTTGTTAATAATTATATATTTAAATGTATATATTAAGTATGTTTATATTGGAAATTACATTTAATAAAAAATTTGATAGTTTTTTTTTATTGTTTTGGGTTCCAGCTCTTTCCCTACTGTGGAGTGGGAATAGTAATTTTCACCCCTACGCTATCCAACGCTTTCCCTACTGTTGCACTCACTGGAATGGGAATAGTAATTGTTACCCCTACGCTATCCAACGCTTTCCCTACTGTTGCACCCTTTGGAGTGGGAATAGTAATTTTTACCCCTACGCTATCCAATGCTTTCCCTACTGTTGCACCCTCTGGAGTGGGAATTGTAATTTTTACCCCTACGCTATCCAGCGCTTTCCCTACTGTTGCACCCTTTGAAGTGGGAATAGTAATTTTTACCTCTACGCTATCCAAAGCTTTCCCTACTGTTGCACTCACTGGAGTCGGAAAAGTAATTTTTACCCCTATTCTATCCAACGCTTTCCCTACTGTTGCACTCACTGGAGTGGGAATAGTAATTTTTACCCCTACGCTATCCAACGCTTTCCCTACTGTTGCACCCTTTGGAGTGGGAATAGTAATTTTTACCCCTACGCTATCCAATGCTTTCCCTACTGTTGCACCCTCTGGAGTGGGAATAGTAATTTTTACTCCTACGCTATCCAACGCTTTCCCTACTGTTGCACCCTCTGGAGTGGGAATAGTAATTTTTACCCCTACACTATCCAACGCTTTCCCTACTGTTGCACTCACTGGAGTTGGAATAGTAATTTTTACTCCTACGCTATCCAACGCTTTCCCCACTGTTGAACTCACTGGAGTTGGAATAGTAATTTTTACCCCTACACTATCCAACGCTTTCCCTACTGTTGCACACTCTGGAGTGGGAATAGTAATTTTTACCCCTATGCTATCCAACGCTTTCCCTACTGTTTCACCCTCTGGTGTGGGAATAGTAATTTTTACCCCTACGCTATCCAGCGCTTTCCCTACTGTTGCACCCTTTGAAGTGGAAATAGTAATTTTTACCCCAACGCTATCCAATGCTTTCCCTACTGTTGCACCCTCTGGGGTGGGAATAGTAATTTTTACCCCTACGCTATCCAGCGCTTTCCCTACTGTTGCACCCTTTGGAGTGGGGATAGTAATTTTTACCCCTACGCTATCCAACGCTTTCCCTACTGTTGCACTCCCTGGAGTCGGAATAGTAATTTCTACCCCTAGGCTATCCAACGCTTTCCGTACTGTTTCACCCTCTGGAGTGGGAATAGTAATTTTTACCCCTACGCTATCCAACTCTTCCCCTACTGTTGCACCCTCTGGAGTGGGAATAGTAATTTTTACCCCTACGCTATCCAGCGCTTTCCCTACTGTTGCACCCTTTGGAGTGGGAATAGTAATTTTTACCCCTTCGCTATCAAATGTTTTAACTACTAATGTTTTAATTTTGTTATTAAATGTATGTATTATTATTTTTAAATGTATGTATTATTATTTTTAAATACTTTTATGTGTTAATTAAATATAGAAAATTTTATTTTATTCAAAATGTTTTATATATGTTTTTATTTTATTTTGATATAATTATTAAAGTTTATAAATTAAATATAGATAATAATAAAATGTATTTAAGAAAATATATGTATATGTACACATTTATTAAGTTTATATTGATTAAATTAAGTTTATTTGTTATAAATAGTTCAAATATAAATGTAATGTAATTAATTTTGTTAATAATATTAATATTATTTAATTATTTAATTTAAGTTATAATATTTTTTAAAGTCGATATTTTTTACATCTATATTTTTTACATCCATATTTTTGAGTCGATATTATTGTACTTACCTGTTTAAGTATAGGGAGTCGATATTTTTGTAATCGATATTTTTACATCTATATTTTTGTAAACTATATTTTTGTAATCGATATTTAAACATGGAACCCTTTGCAATAACCTGTGGGAATAGAATCTCCTGAAAATTAAATAAATATATATGTGGTGCTTTTCGAATACTTCTTACTGCTTCATGTTTGCCATTTTATTGCAATGTAAATAAGATGTATTACTACAACCCAAAATAATGGTACTCCATTTGTACATTTTTTTTATTCCAGGAAGACTGAAAGCCTGAATTTGTTCTGTCAGGAAACACATTTCTGAATAGCAGATTATACAAGATATGTGCAGTGAGCGCTATATTCGATGAGCTATCTTTCTTGGAAATGTTAACCAACCAATGAACAGCTCCCTTACAGAATGCAGTGCAGGATGTAGAAAACTTTAAGCTTAATTTCATATGACTGATTAATGAAATCTAATAAAACCCAAAGTGAACTATAACTTACTTGAGAGACATAGTTTAAGCGTTAGTAGCTATCTCCATCTCAGGAAATGCTTTGTGTTTCCACTAAAGCTATGTTGTGTAACCACATTGCATGGTTTCAGTCAGTGTTTAAATACATCCCTATTTCATCAGCTATACATGTGCAATACACTTATGATACATGTTAATCCCCAAGGACTGTAATGCCATTGCTATTGTTTCTCAAAAGTATATGCAAGAACATGAATCTAGCAGAATAGACAGCATTTCCGGCACTTCAGACTGGATTGTTTACAAGCATGCAGAGGTTGTTTAGAGTTTGTCAGAAGGCAAGCTACATAGAAAAAACAGCAACAATAAACAAACCTCTCCATTAATTTGTGCCTACTACAGTTACAGTACTGCAGAAGAGCCCAAATTCTACATTTTCTTTTTGACATAGGTAAACAGAAATAGGTATAAAACCATGGTGCAATGAAAAATGTAGATGAGGTGTGTTGTGAGCCATATTTTGCTGCCAAAAGTATTCAATAGAGTAATTTGAAATGTTATACCTATGATATTATATTGCATCTCAGGCATATATGGGATCATTCTATAGACTACTTCTGAAATGAGCTACACCAGGCAACCGGCTACAGCAGCTTACAATAACGTGTATGATTTGCAAATTCTTTTTCATTTCAGAAAGTTTCTTTATCTAATATACTCACTGCAAGTCTGAAATCAAATAAGCATACTTCGAGAGATAGAAGACTTTTATGTAATTTACTGCCAAACTTCAAGGATAAATTTACAATCTGATCATAGCACTTGATGAAATGATGCGGAAAGGCCCTTCAGCAATTTGCATAGATAGCATGTCAGGGATTTGAGCCAATGTCATTTTTTTCCAGTGGGATTTATAATAAAACACAATTCAACTTTTAACAGGTGGAAGGAGAAGAATCCTTAAATATGTTTCGTTAATATTAATAAAATGTCACCGCCAACTATATTGATTCTGCGGTGGGGCGCCTGGGTCTCGGTATTATTCACACATTCAATAAGATACCTTTAGAGTCATCATCTTTTAATCTGTCGATCTTAAAAAAGACAAAACCATACAGCATCCTATGATTTACACGAACAGTTAAAAGAAAAGTTCAAGTGATGTTATTTTTTCCCATGCAAAAGCCTACACGCACCTGCAATTTTCCACTTATATGCTACACAAATCATAAATGTGCCTGTACAATACTCAGCTCATACCCTCAAACACAATATTACTTATGACATTTCAACTGACATTAGTGAGGACATCCTTAATGACATAGCAAAGACATCATTGATAGAATCACATATGACATCACCAATGACCTCTGTCAGTAGAAACATAATAATCATTTTAACGGCGCAGTTTAAAAGTGTTCATGCTCTCCTTCCATCCAGTACTACAACTACTATTTATGCAAAGTATATACATAACATAGTTCTCATTGATGGCCAACACTGTTTCCCCCTGTTTCTAAGTCCCATTATTTAAACTTCACAAGTGTCTTGCACTGATTTGAAGATGCTCAGCACCAGATGCACATCAGCTGAAGTCTGTTTTCTTACTCTGTCCTCTCAATGCCATCCCCACATCATACCAGGTGTACATTTCCAAGTACACAATTGACCCTCTATTCAATGAAGTTTGTTTTAGATATTTATGTTTTGTTTACCCCCAATATGACATGCTATGCTGCCCATGACTTAGCAGCTGAAATTTATAGGATAAAGTTGTCGGAACTCATGCTACATACTACTTTTAATCCCACTGTGTACCAGAAAAGTCCTTCAACTGGGCCCCTAATAGAATGCAATGTATGTGAACTTAAACTGACATCTTAATAATTTTGACCAGGCCTGTAGAACTTGAGCATGTTGTGTACCTTCTTGTCTGGAGCATGCTGTGAAAGGACTTTATGCTTGAACAGCGCTTTGACATCCTAGCCCTTCACCCTAAAAAAAGATATTCACCTTATTCTAGTAAGTTGACTGTATCCATGTATAGTAAATGCACTATTTTTGTCATGCACACTCTTAGATCTCAACCCATCTACCTGGTATTAAGGGTACAATGTTGTTTGTTTTGTTATTCTAAGAAATATACAGTGAGATCATATGTCTTTTCTTGTGCTTACTGAACATGCATACTATATATTTTGTTACATTGATACCATTACTAATATCAACAGTGATCTCATATGTACCCTCAGTAGTCATGCAAAGTGTGATGCTCTGCACTGAGCATGACAGGGAGTGTGTTACTTTTTTCATAGAATCAAGTAAATTCAGGAGGATTTCAGAGGGTTTTAGGATTCAGGTGGTTTTTGGTTTCACAATCAAACCATGAAACCCTAATGTATTTTCTGCGGTTTTAAAAATTACCTGATAATTGATTATGATGTAAAAAAGGTTTTATTATGGAGGTTTTTAGTTTTGACATCCAGTTTATGTGTAATTGTTTATAAAGGCAACGCCCATATAAATCACACCTATTTGTTAATAAACTGCCATTACATTTTAAGTCCAGGATTGAAACTTACTGCTTAGAGGCTTACTAGCCATTATGGCTGCTCTTTGACTATCTCAGCTCTCCGACATCCATTAAGGTCAGTATTGCTGTTTTATGGGAGTATCAGTGTGAGAGTTTAGGGAAAAGCCTGAGCATGAGGTGATTGTCCCTAACTTGATGTCATCCAGACAAATGGACTCTACGGTGCTACACATAGTCATCAGCCTTTGGTCTCTCCCCCAAACTCCTGCTGTGGCTTTAGTGTGGCCTACCTGATCTGTGGTAATTAGTTCAGGCATGGTCGTCTGCTGTTGCATGGCATGTGTGGGTATTGAACTCATTAACTATTGAATGCCCTCCTTAAGTGTTTTAATCTAGCATATAAGGGAACTGCTCTAGATCAGGGCACCTGCCAGAGATGCTGCACAATAGCACAAAGGGTTTTGGCCTTCAGAGTTCTGGAGCTTGGAGGATAGAGTCCCAGCCTCTCCTGTGGGGCACAACTGAAATCTGGCCCTCTGCAGGTGGTATCTCATGCTAAGACGTTACAACAGTCTGATGCAATGCTGAGCTTGGGGGTGGGGCCAATGTTAAATGTCATAAACAGCAGTCATCTTGGGTGAGAGTACATATATGGTGAGAATGTTGAGGTCTTCTTGATTCAGCTGCTTCATGCTGCACTTATACTGACCCCCTCCTGAAGAAACCCTCTGCCGACACGAACTAACACAAAAACTACTGAACCATCCCTCTGATCACTTACCGCACCAAAGTCCGCAAGGGGACCATTTACAAATAACTCACAGAACACCGAGAAAACAGTACCCTGCTGGACACAACCAAGACTGGCTACCATGCCAACCACTGCCCCAAGACCACCCTGATCACCACCACTGATGATATCAGAATCCTCCTCGATTGTGGTGCCCCGGGGGCTCTGATCCACCATGACCTCTCAGCAGCATTGAACAAAGTGTCCCTCCACACCCTCATAGAGAAGCTCCATCAACTCGGGATCCAGGAAAACGTCCTTGGATAGATCGCATCCTTCCTCACAGGATAAGCCCATAGAATCTACCATCCTCTCTTCACTTCAGAACCAGAGAGCATTATCTGCAGCATCCCACAAGGATCATCCCTTAGCTCCACCCTGTTCAACACCTACACGATGAGCCTGGCCAGCCTCATCAGAACCTATTGCATCAGCATAGTTGTATATCTGGACGACACCCAGGTCATCCTCTCACTCTCAGAAGATCCCTCCACCACCAAGACCAACTTTCAAAACTGCATGAAGAGCGACACTGACTGGATGAAGACCACTGCCTCAGCTCAAAACAGACAAGACCAAAGTACTGAACTTCAGAAACAACAACTCCCTGTGAAAAGACACCGGTTAGGCTCCCGGATTCTGACCCTCACTGACAAATCACGCCTGCAAGCTCTGCATCATCCTAGACAGCAAACTCACCATGAAACACTAGATCAACCTAGTCACCTGCTTCCTCATCATTCGCATGCTCTGAATGATCTTCAGATGGCTCCCTGCCGACACCAGAAAAGCTGTTGCCTAGGCCTTATTCACCAGTAGACGTGCCTATGGCAAAGCAGTCTATGCAGACATCTCCACCTAATGCCTGAAGAGACTCCAGACCATTTAGAACTCAGTGGCAAGACTCATCCTGAACCTCACCGGAATGTCCCACATCACTCCCCACCTCAGGAACCTCCATTGGCTTCCCATCCAGAAAAGATACAAGTTTAAAGATGTTGACACACGCCTACAAAGTGGTACAAGATCTAGGACCTGCATACATCAACCACTGCCTGAGCTTTCACCAACCGTCCAGACACCTGTTGTCCACCACCCAAACACTAGCACACACTCCTCGCATTTGTTGAAGCCACATCGGAAGTCACTCCTTCTCCTACCTCTTGCTCACAGAATTCAGAAAAGGACTCAATACATGGCTCTTTGACTGACAGCAGCATGGTCCCACTGCCTGAATAGCCTGATAGCTGCACTCTATAAGTCCTAACTGATTGATTGATAACATCTGCGTCCTTCAGTTTAGGAAGTATGTTGCAGGGGCTTATCAGATTGCTCTCTTTCCACTTCCCTCTATATTTGGACTTCCCACAGAGGTCCTT
Source organism: Lissotriton helveticus (assembly GCF_964261635.1). Classification (NCBI taxonomy): domain Eukaryota; kingdom Metazoa; phylum Chordata; class Amphibia; order Caudata; family Salamandridae; genus Lissotriton; species Lissotriton helveticus. The sequence continues at coordinate 2,008,997,783 of NC_136057.1, read as the reverse complement.
GTCATCATGAAATGAAATTAAAAGAGATTTTGTAAAGCGCGAACTGCCAATCCTGATGGAGTCTCCTGGCGCTATGGGCAACAACAGATCAAGTGGATGACATAAGCCTAAATTAGCTTTTGGCAACAAGCATCTGATAGACCAAATATCCACGTCTTTAACAGTTTTCTAAACTGCCCCTCCTGCTCAATAGCTCTAAGCTCCTTGGGCATACGGTTCCAGGCTTTTGCTCCCAAGACAGTCGCTGATCTTCCGCCTCCAGTGGCTAATCTAAATGCTGGAACCCTGAGCAAATTGGCAGTGGTGGACCTTAGTGTTCTTACGGTGGTGTGAGGCCTAAATCTTGCTGAGAGATATCCTCGACCTAGGTGACGATGGGCTCAAAAAGTTATCAGTAGGAGTTTGAACAGGATCCTTTTATAGACCAGAAGGCAGTGAAGCGTCGTCAGTGCAGCTGAAGCCGACGCCCTACGTGGTAGTCCTAAAACCAATCTAGCCACTGCGTTCTGGACCACCTGTAGTCTCCTCAGGATAGTTTTGTTGGTTCCTGCAGGAGGCTATTGCAGTAGTCCAGTCTCGTTAATATAGGGGCCACTGCTACAGTCTTTTTAGCTGCCTCGGGAATCAAATTAAAAAACGTTCTCAAAGTTTTTATGAACCCAAAACAGGTCCCGGTCAATTTCAAAACATGGGGCTTGAAAGAAAGGGCAGAGTCAAACCACACGCCAACATTTTTGGCCACATCCACCGTTGATGGCCACCAATCATTTGGATGAAAGGGGTTATCTTTACCAATTGGTAAGATTTCTATCTTGCCATAGACTCATTGATTGCTTTACATTGACATGAGATTGAGTAACTTGTCATGCATTGTAAGAATTGTCCTTAACCATGACGGAAACACCCAGAATTAGATGCTTACGGGAAGCCTGTTCTCATATTTCCATATAATGTGTCATTGAGCTCCCACTTGTGCAACTTTGTTTCACTGTAAAACTGACAACAACTCCCTTCAAAAATGATACATGCTACTTTGGATTAGTTACTGAAGGATATCTCTGCCAATGGCTGTAAACTGGGGGCTGCGGATCTGAAGGCGACTGGCAGGACCTCCAAAATCAAATTAGCACTTATTGTGTTCTTATTACCCTCATTTGGAATCCACTAAAAATACCTGCAAGATGTGCAGAGTAGACTTAACATGCATTAAGTCCATACTGTCATTATTTCCTATGGGAGGTTACTTTTCCATTGTTGGTCATGTGTGGTGCTGGACTTAATCATGGCTCTGAGCTGGAGTAATTTACTACTCTTTTGGGTTCCTTTTTGATGGAAGTATGTTTGGAAGCTCAGTTTGTGAATGGCTAGAGGCTTACTCTTTTTGGGGTGGGCAGACATCCCTCCCTAAACCTCTCCCTGACATTTTCTCAACCCCCATACTCTTCCCTATTGCCTCCCCTTTGGGGGTAAGTATTGTCTATTGTCTAGCCACTCTCTGCTGGGCTTCCCACAAATACTACTTAAAAGTATACTTATGTGTGTAGAGATTCTGTATTCTGGCAGAAATCTCTGGACAGAATTATTTTTTTTAAAAAGGCAGCGTCTCAGCCCATACATTTGTGAATAGCCTTTTTTAGTATATTTGTAGCACTGCTGGAGTACTGTAAGACATACTACCAAATGCAGTTTGTGAATGGGCCACTAGGTTTCTCATGTGCCACTTATGCTAACCCTCTGTTCTCAAGAGCTACAAAAAAATACTAAGCATATGCTTGTAAGGCAGACCATGATGTGTGTATGGATTCATCTGCTTTTGTCATAACCAATATTTGGGCATTACCATATTTATTAGGCATAACAGAATTTACAACCATGTGTGGATAATCTGTAATACAAATTTGAATGGTCACATTGAAAGATATTTTATCAATACACATAACAGTATTGAAAATTTATTGAAGTACTTGCTGTTCATTACGTGTACAAAACTATCAAGGGTGCAATCAGAATACTATTTATGAGAAGAGTAGACTGGCAAAATAACATTAAATAAGAACTATGTAAGTCAAGTGGATTCGACATGAGTGATAAAGTATTAGTACATTTAAGAATATTTAGGGGGTTAATGACATTGGTAGAATGATATCATATCCTAATGATAGTTAATAGAGGCAAAGAACTGGTCAAATTGGCGTAGCAATGGTTTTCTTACCTTCCTTGGGGGGTTTAATATGGTCTTGTTCTTATTCTGTTGTTTTCTATTGGGCTGATCCTTTTAGGTTTTTCAGAAACCATTTGGTACTGAATCAGATAATGTTGTTGTTTGCGCCTTAACCTTTGTTTGGATGACTACTCTCAATGTTTGTTAGATGACAATATATCATTTTTGATTTTGAAAAATTGACTTTTGTTCTATGAACTACAAGTTAATGCAATGGACAGTTAGACCTATCAGACTTCGGGTGATCTACCCCCAAACATTTTGCTTTTTTGCCACCAATTTTGATGATCTGTTTCTGTTGATTTAAGACTCTGGGCACTTTACCACTTTTATCCACAGCTAAAGTGCATGGGCTTTCTCCCATCACATAGTTTGATTGACTCATCCACAATTGGCATATTTAATTGACGTGTAAGTGCCTAGTAAAGTGCATTATATGTGTCAAGGGCCAGTAGAAATAATACTACTAGTGGTCTTGCAGCCCTGATTGTGCTATCCACTTAAGTAGCCGTTTAAACCATGTCTCAAACAGGCCATGGCAGAGCCTGTGTGTGCAGATCACACTACCATGTCGACGTGGCATTCAAAACCTCTTGCGAATCCTTAAACTCCCCTTTTATTACATATAAGTCACTCTAAGGTGGGTCCTGGGTAGCCCATGATGACAGGGTACTGTGTAATTAAAGGGTAGGCCATGTGCTTTTAAGTTTGACATGTCCCTGTAGTAGCAAAAAACACCCATATTAATTTTTTGCTACTGTGAGGCCTGCCCCTCTCATAGGTTAACATTGGGGATTCCTTGTTAAACCTAATAAGTGTTATTTCAAATTGAAATAAGGTAGAATTGTTTAGTACCTATGGCATTGTAATGATAAATCCTCTTTAATGGTAAACTCACATTTACCAATACAATTATAAAAATGCAACTTTTAGAAAGGTGCACAAAGAGCAATTGATGGACAGAACGTTACCCAATGTCAAACATTAGCTCCAGTGCAGAAATGTGGGCCTAAATCCATTGTATTTTTGCCACAAATGCCATTCCAGTTTAAATCCCGCCATATGCAAATCAGTCTTGACCCTGCTCACCATGGGAACAGCTCAGCCCGAACTGCCACGTCAGGTCCTCCCTTCACTGGAAACAAGCATACTGGGACTGGTTTCGAGGTTTCATGGTTTTACCCCTCATCAGTCAGGTTAGCTTGACTCCAGTGGAGAGCATGGGACCCATGTTTAGGGTGACAACTGCACAAGAATAATTGTAATGATAAATCCGTGTTAATGGTAAAGTCAAATTTATCAATTCAATTTTAAGAATGCCACTTTTAGAAATTGGCATTTATCTGCTCTTAGCCGGGTGTACCTGCTGCCTGTCTCCAATACACATCTGGGATGAGTGATAGATGCAGCCACACACAAAGAGAGCTTAATTGTGACTGATGGGCCATACACATCCTAATGGGCCATCCTGGGCAGGATGGTAGGGAGGAGCTGGGCACAGCCTCACACTTACACCTGAATAGGCTGTGTCCTGTCCCCACAAAAAGGACTGCTTAGCACCCTGTAGTGAGTCTGGAGACAGGGCAGGAAAGGCTTATCTCTGTGCACTTCAAAGCCCCTCTTTAAAGTCTCCCCCACTTACAAAGGCACCACTTGGTAGAAAAATAGTACTTCTGACTGATACCAACTCAGTACACTTCTGGAACTGTTGATACTCTGCTAGAAAGAAGGACTGCTCTGCTGTCCAAGGGCTGCCACTTTGCTGAACTGCTGCTCTTGATGAACTGTTTTTCTGCTGTGCTGACCAGTCTTCTGCCCTCCTTGTCTGGGGACAAAGACTGGACCTACACCGCTTGAACACAGAGTGACTCCAAGGGCTTGTCTGCTTGCCTCCATGTGTCTCATTGACATCAATGATTGTCAACAACCCTGCCACAGCACTTGGACTCTGTATATGTGAGTATTGCCTTGACAAGTGGTGCCAATCCCGTCCTGGGCCCTTGGAGGTGGGTATAAAGTGCTACTCCAGAAGAAATCCACACCTCACCGCCATTGCACTGCTCGGATAAGACACATTTCTATTGCCTCTTTTCCTGACATATCTTTGAATTTTGCGCAGCTCGGAGTTGATACATCACCTATATTCAAAGGATTGATGCTGATGGATCACCTCCTTTGCTCCTCAAATCCCTTCCTTGATGTCCACAAAACCAGTAACCAAGCAGCAGCGCCTCTTCCGCTAAGGCAGAGGAGCCTTGCCCCAGTGTTTTTAAGCAATGAAAGAAAGGAAACATAAAATGATTATAACCTGAGGTTATTATCATTTTATGTTTTTCTTCTGTGGCAGGTTTACAGGTGGGGCTGACCTGCTCCGATGACAGCAAGGAAGGAGTGGTTTGTCTACTCCAAAGTGTGCATGACTGCTTATCCGGCACTCACAGACCAGCCAAAATTCATGCGCACTTTGCATGCTCTCCACACAGGCTGCATTACAGCCCACTGACATTTCCCTGCTCGAAAAACCCATTATTTTGCTATCTTACTTAATATAAGCATGTAATACAAAAAAAGGGGGGTAATATTTTAAATGGTTATATATGACAAGCACGGGATCGGGTGACATTTACAGACTGCCTAGCCGTTGTCTTGTGGTATATAATGTTGCCATAAGTTTATGTTACTTGATTATCCACTATGCGTTCTCTGTATATTTTCTTGAATAAAAGCTATAATTAAGGTCAATGGATCTGCAAATCAGAGACTACATGGAATCCAAACTAGCCTTCTTGCCCCACAACTATATAATACAAGTAAATCAGACCTTGGTATGCACTGTTGTGTTGATCTACTGAGTGCAATGTACAGAGCCTCTCGGCCACCAGAGAACAGAAGAGAGATAGAAAATAAATATTCCAGCCTAAACCCGGGAAAGCTGATGTTTAAGTACTGTCCCTGTGCTGTGTTCTGTGTGTGGGTGGCTGTAGGTGCCAATAAGAGGACCAACACTTTGGTGTGTGCTGTGTATCCTGCTTGAAGAAGATCTCCAAGGGCTTGGTGTAGAGCTTGTCTCCTGTTCTGAAGTCCCAGTGACACAAAGATTTCATTTCCTCTGTCCTTCCGCATCTGGAACTACTGTTTCAGCTGCCACAGAAGGAAATTGCAAACCTGACACCGGCCAGCGACACCGCAACCTGCAGCAAAGCGGTGGGCACAGCTTGTGATGCTCACGATGCACTGCTCCAACTTGCACTGCAGCCCTGACCTCCACAACGCCAGCGCTTCATCATTGCAGAACCAATACTGGACTTGGGTGACTTCCTGAATCCATCGACACAGCACCGCCGTAAGGAACCACCACCTCGCTGCCAACATGACATCACCTCCCTGGCAAAAGTAAGGAACCAAAACCTCACCTCCCTGACAACAATAAGGAACCAACGTCTCACCTCCCCTGTATCGCAGTAAGGAACCAAGGCCTCACCTCCCCTGGGGTTGTAATGAACCGATGCATCACCTCACCTGTGGTTATAAGGAACTAGCACCGCCCGGTGCCAATGAAGCCTCACCTACCTGATGCCAGGAACCATCTTTGCTTTTGATTGCCAAGGTGCTGTTCCTTGGGGGTCAGTGTGTCCCCTTGCCCAAGGCTGTGCACCTTGCGGTCGGCGCTGTACTTTGGATTTTTATCTGTCACAACATCGTTATAGCACCAGGTGGAGTTATTTGCTGCAAACACAAGGAGATGATGGATGGAGCACTGAACCTTTTCAGACACTCACCCCCAGTCAAAGACCTGGGTTGAATCTATCATTGTTCTTTAGCTCACTATGCCACCCCAGTTCAGACACATCTATATGCAAATCAGTCTTGACCCTGTGCCTCATGGGAACAGTCCAGCCCAAACTGCCAAAGCATGTCTTCCCTTGACTGGAAACAAGCATCCTGGGACCAGTTTCAGACTAACAGCCCTCATCAGCCGGGCTAGCTTGAATCCAGTGAGAAAGTGAGCAAAAGAACCCCGTCTGGGCATACCCTGCCAATTTAGGGCAAACAAAGCAAACACAAGTAGATGATGGATGGTGCACGGAAACCTTTTCAGAAACTCAACCCCAGTCACAGGTCTTGGTTAAATACATCATTGTTCTTTAGTTCATTTTGCTACCCCATTTCAGACACAGATATAGGCAAATCAGTCTTGACCCTGTGCCTCATGGGAACAGTCCAGCCCGAACTGCCAAGCCATGTCTTCCCTGGACTGGAAACACACATCCTAGGACAGGTTTCAGACTAAAAGCCCTCATCAGCCAGGCTAGCTTAAATCCAGTGGCTGCTACAAGCTTTATTTGTGTGAATAACACATTTTTGAGGATAGTTTGGGATATATATTGTAGATTTTTGTCGTTTTGTTCTTGTTTAGGTCAGATAAAGATTACTTATTCTTCTAAACGGGTGTGGTGTCCATTTGTAGTGTTTTCACTGTATTACTGTAGTTGTGCAAAAATGCGTTACACAGTGCCTCTGAGATAAGCCTACCTGCTCATGACAAGCTGCCAAGGGGTTGAGCAGGGGTTGTCTAAGGGCTTAACTTCCTTACCCTGACGAGAAGCAGGGGTCCCTACTTGGACAAAGATGTAACCATTGCCAACTAGAGACTCCCATTTCTAACACCCTTCATATTTACTAATTGCTCAGATGAACCTCAAGATTTCTCTTGTAATCCCCAGCAACACCACATCCCCAGAGTTACTGGAACCTCTTTAACAGGTTGCTGTGAGGGTGTAGCTTGTAGATCAGCATGTATAAGTCCAGTGCACCCGTAAGGAGGCTCTCAATGTACTCTTTGATAATATTGGTACAGCAGGGTCACCAGCATAGATATACCTGAGGAGATTACAAGTGACATTAATTTATCTTGTGAGAGTTAATCAAATATGATAGAAACATATAAACATTTGCTTGAAGGGGCTACTTTAGGGCTATTGGTTCTCTACATCTTCTACTGAGATTTCTTGCCTTGTTCTTCTGGTTTTGTCTGAGAAGAACATATGCAAAGTGACAAACTAAATCTCTAACTGATTTTTCTTAACTTAGTTATAATAGGTTTTAATGTGAGAATAGTTTATGAAACTCCAGATCACTCACAATTACCAGAAGTCGGTGACTCAGTGTTCGAGTACTCATGAAACCAGAGACTAAAAACTCCCTCACAATCCCACCTTCAGCCAACAATCGGTGGGTAATGTCTAGAAGGTCAGCATTAAATGTAAATTGATATTAGGGTTTATTGTTCTTGCATAAATTGGAAAAAATCTGACAAATGGAAGTGAAACACTAAGGGCCGATTCTGATGCGGTTTGGAAATCTTCCTGACCGAATGGGTTTGGGAATGGTTTCCGACCGACTCGGATCGGGAGATTCCGACCGACCGAGTATGATGCATCCGGATGCTTCCATATACAATTCCGTCGGACTACCATTGACTTCGATGAGAGCCTATGTTCCGACCGAATGCATAGGTTCCCATTGAAGAAAGGGGTAGCTGGGTAAAATCGGGCACCCTGATGCCTGTCACACTGTGCATGGTTGGTAAGGGTGGACCCATGGGTACCCCCATGGGCCCGATTGGGAAGGCTCTGAGTGCAGGGGGCCTGCTACGGCCCCAAAAGTCTAATTCTAACTGCTGATTTGCGTCGGACAGCATGATTCGAAAAGGCTGTCCGAATTCAGCATCGCACTCGCTAGTTTGGAAACGCAGCCCGTAGAGACGTACAATTCTGTTACATATGGCTCGGTCATTCCAAATGCCATTGGGTTCAGATTGGGATATTCCTGATGCCTAACTTGCACCATATTCAGTTGGAAACCTTTCCGAGTTGGTTAGAAAGACATGTATCCGATTCGGATGTAGAAAATGCAGTTAGGAGGCCTTCCTAAGCAAATCGGAATTGGGCCCTTAGATGGGGTTGCAAAAGGATGTTCAAAGATGAAGAGCTCTGTTCTGTATTTGTTTCTGAATAGCAGGAAAGATTGAATGTGTGGAAAAATGAATACATTTCTTCATATCTATTCAGAAACTAACGTCAAACCATGTAAGGGAATTTCTAGAATTATGGTATGTGCTATTATGTGTGAAGTTGCTGTCTCATGGTAAATGATCAAGTAGGAAAATGTCTACAAGGGATTTAATTTAATTCAAGAATTAATTATAATTCAAAAGTAACTTATGAGTCAGTGCATAGAAAAGGGTACAATACAGTAAATGTCAGCAAAAACGTTATGGAAGAGATGTACAAATAAATTTGAACACACAATTCATAACCAGACGTCAGCTGCTAAAGATGACAAAAACCAATATTATCAAATGCTCAATAAATATGGTTTAAATACAGTGATTTCTTGGAGTTGACGACAATGTCGACGTTTTCGGTCTAATTGGCTTCAGTCCATTAGACCATCATCAGGACACAAGACTTGATGTCAGAGATATAACCTTAAATGAATATAACAGTTTGTTATATTTACAGCTTGCAATTCTTTGAAAACAATTCAATTAAAAAAGAGATAAACTAGAGATAGACCGTGTGCAAAGAGGGAAAAAGTGAGGACTACAAATGAACCATACCGTGTTAAAAAGTCACATTTGTGCAAAGCCCAAGACGTGTGCAAAGTTGTGCAGGGAGCTAGGAAAATAAGAACCAAACCACCAACACATGAATGTGTAACAAAACTGAATGGCCAAGCGAAGTATTGGCTTACTTCTATGGTGATCACAAGGAACAAAACTTATTGGCCTTGGATTAGCGAGCTGAGATGGCAGCGCAGGAATGAAAATATGCTGTCAAGAAGAAATCAAAATTGACGGTGACCAAATGTATTACCCACAAATTGAGGGATGGTGAACTAATCATAAAATATGCCTACCTCGTGGTTACAGATATAAAAATTATCTGCACAAGTAGACCAACGATGGGTCTTCTGGTATTCTTAGTAGATTTGAAAACACTTCCACTTTCTATAAAGGAGAAATTAATTATATATGAAGAATCCATAGCAAATGTATACAAATATTTCAGGCAGAGCGTGAATTGATTACGGTTAGTTTAAACCCTGGAGTTGCCAGTTAAACTCTAATGTCACTTATGTCTGAAAAACCGGCTATGGATAAAGGTATTAAGTAGAGTAACTGGGCTTAGAGTTGTATAATGTCAAGGCTAGTATACTTGACCAGGAATCTATATATCTCGTGTCACTCATTACAGAAAACGACCACTGAGTTCTAGGTATTGAAAAGCGATAAATGAAAATGATAGCTTATAACACAGATGTGTAGCTATCAAAATTGTTACTCAAATGCCAAAATGTGCAGATTGACATTAAATGAATATGTATAAACAAGTTGACTAACTCCGTCTGAGAGAAATAACCGTGTCTCCGGTACTGGTGTTTTAAAAAAAGGGAGAACACCGCGTAGTTTCCCTCTGCACCGTAATACCACAGATGTCAAGTGCCTGAGGTGAGGAGAAACATATATCCACTAGCTCATTAACGGGAGCTATAATGAATGGTAATAAAATGCAACACAAGTTTACAATTGTGCTTCAAAGAAGGATACACTATCCTCAGGCATTGCGGAGCATCAATAAATGCAGTGAAAACTAGCACATCACAACAAGGTAAGCGAGGATATCAGTTACTCACAGTAAGATGATGGAATCAACTGAGCAGCGCAGCAATGTTGCATCAAAGATATGCGGACAAAGCCGGTTTAAATGCTGCCTATTTATACCCAGCTGGCAAGACTGAAACTCGCGGAAAACCGGATTTGACTTTGCAAAAATGAACCCGGAAGTATGTGTCGGAACAGCTATGTGGAAGGTTGAAAAAGGACTTGTTCACTTTCAACAGGGGTGGCGGCCATCTTACACTGACTCCAATTCTGTTGTTATTAGTATGAGGTGACTGGAAACGAAGGGCTTATGTAATGGGCCAAAGACACAAACAAGAAGTAGAATTGCACTTGGAGTATAAAAACAACAATGCAACCCGATGTGACGTTTTAACCGATTGCAAAAGAGAGACTGTGTCGGGCTCAATAAATATGGAGGCCATCTTGAATTATCTATCAGTCTACTCAAATACAAAAGGAGGAATTCTGCACATAGTTATAAAAATTTGGGCAGTACACAAATGTGAAATTGCATTAAAGACAATTACATGCTAACAGCATACACATAATATTCAAAGCAGATTCAAAAACCAGTTTAACATAGAAATGTACAATATCATTATCGAAATTCATCAAACATTAAAAAAGAACATAATCAATTTAAATATTGAGTAGACTGATAGCTAATTCAAGATGGGCTCCATATTTATTGAGCCCGACACAGTCTCTCTTTTGCAATCGGTTAGAATGTCACATCGGGTTGCATTGTTGTTTCTATACTGATATACCTGATATTGTGATTGTCTGCTGCCTTCTTTCCCGCTGGTCTCCCTCGCTCCCCGCTCCCTGACACTGCTCCCCCACGGCCATACCCCCTTCTTCCTCGGTACCCTCTCCCCTTCCCATTCGCCACCCCGCTCCCGCCTCCCAGCTGCGCCTCCCTCCCTCCTCCCTCCGGCTCTCCAATATGGCAGAGTCCGCATGTACGCGCAGCGGGCGCGCCAAAGGCAAGCCCGTCTACGCCAGTCCACACCTGGACCGCGCCCAGCACCAGCGCACCCGACGGACCTACGACGCCGCCACCCTCCGTACACTCAATGCCAGCCGGAACCCGCCTGCTACCGAGACACCCCGAAACGCACCCACGGACCCTTCACCTGCCAAGCCTGCCAATTCACCTGCCTCCGAACCTGCACAGCACCCATCAAGCCAAGCACCAGCAACAACCAACTCAAGTGCATCCTGCTCAACACCCGCTCAGTCCAGAGGCACGCCGTGGAACTCTGGAACCTCCTCGACACAACCTCACCAGATGTCGCCTTCCTCACGGAAACCTGGATGAACGCCTCCTCAGCCCCCGACATCGCCATAGCCATCCTGGACGGCTACAAGATGACCTGGAGGGACCGCATCAACCAAGTCCACAGGAACACCATCCGCATCACGACCAACTCCGACGACACCCTCACCACTGCCGAGCACCTTCACTTCCGTAATCCACTGACCCCAATACCACCCTCAGAGGCACCCTCATCTACAGACCTCCGGGACCACGCAAACAATTCAGCAAAGCCATCGCAGACTTCGTCAGTCCACATGCCCTCACCTCCACAGACTACATCCTCCTAGGGGACCTCAACTTCCACATGGAGAACAACAAGGACTGCAACACCACCGCCCTGCTGGACAACCTCGCCAACCTCAGACTCAAGCAACTGGTGAACACCCCCACCCACTACGCCGGACACACGCTTGACCCCGTCTTCTCCTCCAGCAAGCGCATCTCCTTCAGCTACTCCACCGGACTACACTGGACAGACCACAGCTGCGTCCACTTCAACTTTTGGAGAACCACAACCCACCACCACCCGCAACAGGTTCCCCGCAGAAGCTGGAGCAAGATCACCGCCGACCAGCTCACCACCGCCCTCAGCCAGAACCCGCCCACCAACACGACAGACCCCAAAGAAGCAGCCTGCAACCTCACACAGTGGTTCACCAACTGCGCCGACGAACTTGCACCACTGAAGAATCCTCCCAGCAGACCCGGCAGCAGGAAAGCCTCGTGGTTTACCATCGACCACAAAAGCTCCAAGAAAACCTGTCGCACCCTCGAGAAAGCCTGGCGCCACGACCAGACAGCAGAGAACATGACCGCCCTCAAGAACGCCACCCGCAAACACCACCAGCTGATCCGAAGCACCAAGAAGACAGCATTCAAAGAAAGACTGGACAACAACACCCACAACAGCAAGGAGCTCCTCAACATCATCAAAGAGCTCTCAAATCCCAGCGCCTGCAACACCGACATCACTCCCTCGCAAGACCTCTGTGACTCTCTCGCCTCATTCTTCCACCGCAAGATCGCCGACATTCACAACAGCTTCGGCACACAAACCACGCACCCAACCGCCAAACCAGTGCCCCAACCACCACCCTCTGCACCTGGACCCCTGTCAGCACCAAAGACACCACCAACATGATGAACACCATCCACTCCGGCTCCCCCACTGACCCCTGCCCACACCACATCTTCAACAAAGCCGACTTCACCATCGCACCCCAACTCCGGAACATCATCAACAGCTCCTTTGCATTCGCCAGCTTCCCGGAGAGCTGGAAACATGCCGAGCTGAGCACCCTCCTCAAGAAACCCACTGCAGACCGCACCCTGATACAGCGCCTCAGCAACACCGGAATCCAAGGAGCGGCCCTGGAGTGGATCATCTCGTTCCCCGCTGGAAGAACCCAGAGAGTCCGCCTCCCCCCGTTCCGATCCGTGGCCATTGAAGTCATCTGCGGCGTCCCGCAAGGATCCTCACTCAGCCCCACCCTCTTCAACGTCTGCATGAGCCCCCTCGCAGCCATCGCCCGCCAACACAACCTCAACATCATTTCCTATGCCGACGACACCCAGCTGATCCTCTCCCTCACCAACAACCCCGCCACCACCAAAGCCAACCTCCAGGAAGGAATGAAAGACGTCAAGGAATGGATGAAGATCAGCCATCTGAAACTGAACTCAGACAAGATGGAAGTCCTTATCCTCGGACCATCCCCTTCCGCCTGGGACGACTCCTGGTGGCCGCCTGCCCTGGGCAACGCACCCAAATTAACGGACCACGCACACAACCTGGGCGTCATCCTGGACTCCACCCTCACGATGACCAAGCAAGTGAACGCAGACTTATCATCCTGCTTCAACACCCTGCTCATGCTCAGAAAGATCTTCCGATGGATCCCCACCGAAACCAGGAAGACGGTCACCCAGGCCCTCATAACCAGCTGTCTGGACTACGGGAACACCCTCTACACTGGAACCATAGCCAAACTCCAGAAAAGACTCCAGCGCATCCCGAACGCCTCAGCACAACTCATCCTGGACATCCCGCGCCGCAGCCACATCTCTGCCCACCTGAAAGACCTGCACTGGCTCCCCGTCAACAAGAGGATCACTTTCAGACTCCTCACCCACGCACACAAGGCTCTCCACGACTTGGGCCCGAAGTACCTTAACAGCCGCCTCACTTTCTACACACCCACCCGCCAGCTCCGATCCACCAGCCTCGCCCTTGCCTCCGTCCCAAGAATTCAGAAATCCACCGTCGGAGAAAGATCCTTCTCCTATCTAGCAGCCAAGACATGGAACTCCCTCCCCACTCACCTACGGCTGACCCAGGATCACCTCTCCCATGGAAACTACTCAAGACCGGGCTGTTCGAGCAGTAGCGACACCCCCCCTCAGCACCTTGAGACCCTTGCGGGTGAGTAGCGCGCTATACCAATTTTTGTGATTGATCGATTGATTGATACTCCAAATGCAATTCTAGTTCTCGTTTGTGTCTTTGGCCCATTACATTAGCCCTTCGTTTCCAGTCACCTCATACTAATAACAACAGAATTTGAGTCAGTGTGAGATGGCCGCCACCCCTGTTGAAAGTGAACAAGTCCTTTTTCAACCTTCCACATAGCTGTTCCGACACATACTTCCGGGTTCATTTTTGCAAAGTCAAATCCGCTTTTCCGCGAGTTTCAGTCTTGCCAGCTGGGTATAAATGGGCAGCATTTAAACCGGCTTTGTCTGCGTATCTTTGATGCAACATTGCTGCCCTGCTCAGTTTATTCCATCATCTAATTGTGAGTAACTGATATCCTCACTTACCTTGTTGGGATGTGCTAGTTTTCACGGCATTTATTGATGCTCCGCAATGCCTGAGGATAATGTATCCTTCTTTGAAGCACAATTGTAATCTTGTGTTGCATTTTTTTACCATTCAGTATAGCTCCCGTTAATGAGCTAGTGGATATATATTTCTCCTCGCCTCAGGTACTTGTAATCTGTGATACTACGGTGCAGAGGGAAACTACGCGGTGTTCTCCCTTTTTAAAAAAAAAAAACAGTACCGGAGACACGGTTATTTCTCTCAGACGGAGTTAGTCAACTTGTTTATACATATTCAATTAATGTCAATATGCACATTTTGGCATTTGAGTAACAAGTGTGATTGCTACACACCTGTGTTATAAGCTATCATTTTCATTTATCGCTTTACAATACCTAGAACTCAGTGGTCGTTTTCTGTAATGAGTGACACAAGATATATAGATTCCTGGTCAAGTATACTAGCCTTGACATTATACAACTCTAAGCCCAGTGACTCAATACCTTTATCCATAGCCGGTTTTTCAGACATAAGTGACATTAGAGTTTAACTGGCAACTCCAGGGTTTAAACTAACCGTAATCAATTCACGCTCTGCCTGAAATATTTGTATACATTTGCTATGGATTCTTCATATATAATTAATGTCTCCTTTAGAGAAAGTGGAAGTGTTTTCAACTCTACTAAGAATACAAGAAGACCCATCATTGGTCTACTTGTGCAGATAATTTATATATCTCTAACCACGAGGTAGGCATATTTTATGATTAGTTCACCATCCCTCAATTTGTGGGTGATAATTTTGGTCACCATCAATTTTGATTTCTTCTTGACAGCATATTTTCATTCCTGTGCTGCCATCTCAGCTCGCTAATACAAGGCCAATAAGTTTTGTTCCTTGTGATCACCATAGAAGTAAGCCAATACTTCGCTTGGCCATTCAGTTTTGTTACACATTCATGTGTTGGTGGTTTAGTTCTTATTTTTCTAGCTCCCTGCACAACTTTGCACACGTCTTGGGCTCTACACAAATGTTATTTTTTAACACGGTGTGGTTCATTTGTAGTCCTCACTTTTGCCCTCTTTGCACACGGTCCATCTCTAGTTTATCTCTTTTTTAATTGAACTGTTTTCAAAGAAATGCAAGATGTAAATATAACAAACTGGTATATTCATTTAGGGTTATATCTCTGGCATCAAATCTTGTGTCCTGATGAGGGTCTAATGGACTGACGCCAAAGAGACCGAAACATCGACATTGTCGTCAACTCCAAGAAATCACTGTATTTAAGCCATATTTATTGAGCATTTGATAATATTGGTTTTTGTCATCTTTAGGAGCTGATGTCTGGTTATGAATTGTGTGTTCAAATTTATTTGTACATCTCTTCCATAACGTTTTTGCTGACATTTACTGTATTGTACCCTTTTCTATGTTTGTTCAGATACATGTCTGCTTTTGACTAGGATTCTCCGTGTGCTTTGTTTCCCTTTTTTGTGCTTTGTTAATTACACATATTGTATTTGGTTGCTCTGTAGGACACCGTGGAGTCTGATGATTTTGCACTGACTCATAATTTACTTTTGAATTATAATTAATTCTTGAATTAAGTGAAATCCCTTGTAGACATTTTCCTACTTGATCAAATTTCATTGCCCAAGCCTACAAGGGTTTATTGAGTTTGCCAAATCCGTTACATTTGTCTCATGGTAAACTCTGATTTGATGCAGTTTAGAGATTCTTTGCCTGAAAATGCAAATGTTTGCAAGCATACACTATAACAACTGAGCTTGCAGGGTGGAGATTTTTACTATCCTTACTCAGGGTCTTAGGTGAAAATTATGGGTGCTGGCAGTTTAGGTGGTGTTTATAGCACATAATTAATTAATACATAAATATCAATACTATGGCATACATTCTTTATCGAGTGTGCCATCTATTACAGGTTGTTGGAGAATAAGATGTACATTTTGGTGTTTAACACTCCAAAATGTGCGTGATATGGTATATACCATATGCTGTTCCCCCATTAAACTATTTAACAGATTTGATTATTATAGGATACGTTAAATACCTATGGAATTTAACAAGCAATTCATATTTAGGCCCTTAGTAGGATGATATTTCATAACTTTTTTAAGGCATTTGTGCAACAGTGAGAGTGTAATGAGGCCCTTTGCCAGAAGCATATTTTGAGGGGAGCATGGCCCTCAGCTCTGACCAAACATTAAAGCTGCTCTTTGTAGGTTGATGCTTTCACAAATGCTGGGTGTACTACTAAATATCGACCCTCCAAATATTGTGGTAGAGAATATTGACAAGGGCGGCTGCATATTTTTAACCTTTGTTGACTTAACGTCAGCTTTTGATTGCGTCACCAATAGTAAGCTTTGGCTGATTTTGGAGAAATTGGGAGTTGAGAAAAACATTATTCTTTTTCTCAGGGAGCTCTATTCGGGGGCTTCAGCCACAGTCCGATTTGGCAGGAATCGAGAGTGTACTAGGTCGTTTAATATCGCAAGAGGTGTGAGGCAAGGATGCGTCCTTGCCCCTTTCTTATTTACAATTTACATCAATGACCTGGAAAAAACATTGCTGCGGGAGTGCAGAGACATTATTATGATAGCTAAAAGATCTGTCCCTACACTATTATACGCGGACGATGCGGTTTTGATGGCCCGGACACCTTTAGCTATGCAAAGGATGGTTACCTCTTTCTCCCATTTTATGACTAATCTGAATTTGGAAATTCATTGTACAAAAACATTCTGCATGAATTGTGGTTCGGGGGCAGATAAAAAGAAAAAAGTAATGTACATTAATTCGAAACCATTGAATTTTACCCCAACTTTCCCATACTTAGGTGTATTGTTAGATCAATTAGGTTTGTGGAAATGTGCGATTAATGTAAGGTTGATGGTCTGTAAATCTAATATTGGCCTTAAAAATGTTTAGTAAGATGATGGACAAAAAAACGATCGGGGAACTTTTAACTGTTTATAGAGTGACCTGTGTAGCAATTGCTATACATGGTGCAGGAATATGGGGACATGTAAACGTGAAATCATTGCAGGTGATGGAAAACATTTTCATGAGATATCTTTTAGCAGTCCCGGAGAGTGTCCCCACGTATATTTGCCACGCTGAACTTGGCCTACCATATATAGAGGATATAATTAAGGTACAACCAGTTCTTCTGTGGCATAGGGTTTGGACTACTGAGGAGTGTGTTTTTAAACGCTCCATTTTGAGGGACGCAATGACTTTAGATAATGTTAGTAAGATGGGATGGTTAGGCTATGTAAAGATGTTCCTTACAAACATAGGCCACCATGATTATTATGATGATCCCTCTTTGATGTGTCATGTTTCTAGAAAATAACTTAAAAATCTTTGTATGATGCACCTAGGAGATTGTAGAACTTATGGTGAAATGACAAAAAAAGACAGTGGTCGCCCATCAATTAATAACGATCACTAGCCATATGCAACCATACATCACATTAAAAATGAGTGATTTCGAAAGGTTTTTATTAACTCGTTTTAGGTTAAATATTTTATTTAGACTTTTTAGTTTCCCTGACATTAACAATTATTGGTCTAGGCAACTAAGTAAATGCCCATGTGATGATTTGTCCGATCAATCAGACATTCATATTTTGTTATTTTGTAAGTTTTATACAGTTCCTAGGAAAAGATGGATTGTGTCCATATTGAAGATCATGGAAGTTAATCAGTGCCATCCTGCTTTTCTAGCTATTCAGAAATTAGATAAAATATTAACTGTTGCATTTGTTTCTGCGTTTTAAAAAAAATGTTTTTAGATCCGGAAAATCAATTTTTGTATGAAATTGAATCATTCTATCTCTACTGTGCCATGATCATTTTAAATGCGATTTACTAATTGTACTTTTATGGTTGTCTTAAATAATAATTACGAATCAAGTTTATATGAATGAATGAATGAATGAATGAATGAATGAATGAATGAATGACAACTGAATATCGAAAGGTTAGTGCTTATAAGGAATTATAGATTTACTATTTGTTAGAAATTGGGTTTCTGGTTGGCACAGGGGTGAAACATGCCCAAGCAGGAACCATAATCCTAGTCACAGTAAGTCAGATACTCACCATAAATTAACCTCTGCTCCCCCTCTGGTAGCTTGGCACAGTGCAGTCAGGCGTAATTTAAGAGGTAACGTGTAAAGTATTTGTGCAATGCTTCAAACAGTAACACAGTCAAAACACCACAAAAAAGACTCCACATCAGTTTCGAAAAATAGATTGTGAGTTTTTAAATAAAATAAGACCAAAACAACAAAAACTCAATAAGCAGTAGTCAATATAAGATTTTTTTTAATAAAAAGTAAAAAATAACGCAATTAGTAAGCACTTATGGGGGTTATCTGGTTGCGCTGGACCGGGACAAAGTCAAGAGCTCAGGCTGACTGCGATGGAGTGCAGGCTATACACTAAAGCCACGCAAGTCCAGCTGAACAAAGTACCTTGATCCTGGTTGCAACAGCAAGATGAGGGGTGCAGCCGAGCTATGCATGGGTATCGATCTCTGCAGTTGAGGTGATGCATTGATTTTCTCCATGAATCAATGGCAATGCACCAGTCCCGAAGAAGAAGCACTGAAGGTGACATGGGATGGTTCCAAAGCAGCAGGTTTCCAAGCGCAGGTGAGGGGATGCATTGATCTTCCCACACTGTAGCAGCAGCACTGCGATGATTCTGATGTGTCAGTTTAAAAGTCGATACACTGGTTTTGAGTGTGATGTACTAGGTCTGTTCCAACACCAGTAGCGATGCATCAATTCTGCTTAAAGCAGCAGAGGATGTGTCAGTTCCACTTGAGCAAGTACCTGGATCCACTTCCAATGGACCAGGCAGAGAAACAGGAGGTGAGACTCTGATATCCCTGAGTCTCAAAACATGAGGCAAGCCAGCATCACCCTTGTATATCACTCTGGGTTCAAGCAAGAGTCCAGTTCTTCCTCAGCAAGGGTAGAGGGTAGCAGGCAGCAGGGCAGCACAGCAGAAAAGCAGTTCTTACAGAGCAGCGGTCTAGCAGATGTGGCAGTCCTTGTAGCAGCACAAAAGTCCTTCTTCCTTGCATAGTTTCTTTACAGGTCCAGATGTGTCTAATTTGGTGGGATCAGAGGCCCAGTACTTATACTCAGTTGTGCCTTTGAAGTTGAGGTTGACTTCAAAGAGTGGCTTTGAAGTACACAGAGGTCCTCCCTTGCTAGGACGGACTACAGACTCACTGAAGGTGATCATCCTTTGTGTGGGGATACAAAACTGCCTATGCAGGTATAAGTGTTGGCTCCTCCCTCCAATCCAGCCAAGGGGGAGTCATCAGGATGTAGATGGGCTCTCAGTCACAGCTACCATTCCTTTGTGTGTGGCTGTCTAGAGGGAATGCACAAACTCGAGCTGTCACCCACCCCAGACGTGTACTGGAGACAGGTTGCAGGCACACAGATCTTTAAGGGCAGAGACATTGCAACTTTCTAAATTTGACATTTTTGAAATAGTAATATCTGTCATGACAGAGCAACTCCTTCTTAATCTGGATTTACAGTTTAAAAGTGTAATAAGGAATTCCCAAAGTTAACCTCTGAGAGGTGTAGACCTCACAGTAGTGAAAAACATATTTAGGAGTGTTTCACCACCAGGACATGCAAAACTTAAAAGTACATGTCCTACCTTCTAATTACAAAGAACCTTGCCCTAAGGGCTACCTAGGGCCTACCTTAGGCCGACTTATTTGTAATAAAAGTGGATTTTAAGACTTGGCTAGAGGTTTTAAATGCCAAGTTGACATGCACACACAGGCGCTGCGGTGGCAAGCTTGAGACATGTTTTAAAAGCTACTTGTGGGAGTGGCACAATCAGTCCTAAAGTCTACAAAAACAAGGTCAGAAAAAGAGTAGGAGGAATTCAAAAAGTTTGAAGTGACCCTGCAGAAAGGGCCATTTATAATACGATTCAAAACTTGACATCAACATACTTTAAAGATATGTACACTGGGTAGGCACATATATGTGGAGTAAGGTATAGAAAATCCATACTGACATACCTAATGTCAGTATTCTGTTGTTAATAGACAGTGCCATTGATATTTGGTTTCGATATTCAGGATGCACACCGTGTGAATCTATGTGAATGAATACGTGGATTCTTTAAATTTACATATTAAAGCAAACTCAACGTTCCATAACCCAACTTTAAATTCTACCAGTTAGATGGGATTTAAAGTAAAGCATTGTAAAGTAGTAAAGTAGGCTGACTGACAGCTTTGTGTATTTTCTAATCTATTTAAGGCTTTGTAAAATGCAAAGCTTCTATATTTCTTTATATAAAAGCACACTCAACATTTTATTTGCTGGAGTTTGTCCTACCTCGAACATTCTTCTTTAAGAAATCTTCACTTCAAAAAAGGCCCAAAAGGATAAACCCTACCTCTAGTAAAGTCAGGAAACTTAATCTGCTCTGTAAAGTTTGGAGTTTCTTAATTTCACCCAACTGAAGTTTAATTGAACTTGCGTCTTATTTATAACAGTGGTGAACAGTGTGTTCTAAACATTTTTTAACTGCAAAATTGGTGAATAATAAATAAAATGTAAATGTCATTTTACAGGGGAAGTTGGGAAGGTCTCACAATAATGGATAGTTCAATTACATTTGATCAAAAGCATTGGTCGAAACTGCATGGATTTGAAACATGCCCCAACATTGGCATACAACCCTCATAGTTACAGGCAGGTTGTGTGAAAGGTGCTGAAAAAAAGGAGACCTTTGTTAGTCATCGTTCAGCAGTACAGGTAGAAATTGTAAAAAACTCTCTTGCATGTACCCATAAACAGATGCTGATTCACTCCTATGATTTAATGGGGAAACAGATTACATTTCCATTGGGGCTTATCCTGACTATCTTTAATGTTTATGCCAAGTCTGTTCCCACTGGGAATGATTCTTCTACTCTGTCTATGGCATATGACATGATTGGTATTGATCAGCCCCAGATCAAAGTGCTGGTTGCAGGAGATTTTAACAAAACATTTGAACCATCTCCCCTAGTTAGCCTTTTGGCTGAGGATGAAGATGAGTTCAGGGGAATTTCCAACTTAACATACAAGGTAAGAGCTCATCATAACTCTAATGCAGCCTTCCAGCTTACTTTATTGGCTATAGTTAGAAGTTTATTTTGGCTGGGGGTTCACATTTAACCCGTTCCGTGCCCGCGTCAACTGTTGGCCGACGCAAGCACTACCTCCCGGGTGCTGCGCACGAGCAAAGGCTGACGCAGCCCCACCCACTGCATAGAACATCCGCACCACGGATGAATGTCTGCCGCAGTAAATGGGTTAAGAGGGGCCGCAGTTCTAATGTTATTAATGACATCCTGGTGGATGTTAGTATCTGGCAACTGGTGAGCGACATGATGATCCCGGTCCGGCCAGATAGTGACCATAACCCCCTGCTCCTATCTTTGGAAGGAACTTCTCTTAGAAGGTGTCCCTCTGGAAGTCGATCAAAACATCAAGAATCTCTAGAAACAAACAATCTCCTTAGAGTTCCCTGGCCTAAGATTCGGAAGGATGCCAAAAGGAAGGTTAAGATTATTCATTATTCTTAAATCACCATTACCTAAGATAATACTGTCAGCCCATGGTAACTTCTTTGAGGCACTGAAAGCAGTATTTTTGTTCAAACCTCCTGAGATGAAACTCGTAGAAGGAAAGAAGCATGCTTGGTATAACTATGAGTGCACTCAAACTAAGTATGAGCTGAGGCTTGCCATTCTTGAGGGAACTCGTTTCAGTGTGGCCCAAGCACCTAACAGCTATAAATGACCTCTTACCAAGGCTAAGAGTGACGGGGTCAACAAGAGCTGGCTGGTGTTACTAAACCAGATTATTTTATCCAACCCAAAAAGTGGGCTGACCACCTTACCATGCTTTATGCTAAAGGTGAAGCTACTTCTCTGGTGGATGGTACAGTTGACCAAACCGATTGCCAACTCTTTGAGACACCACATGATGATGACTGTTCTGGCCCTCTTTCAATTTGGACAACACTCTTAAGGCTAAGGATAAACTGAAAACGGATAAAGCCTGGGGCCAACCTGATACCTGGTGACCTGTTTACGTCAGAGACATATGTATGGGCCCCTTGCATAAACCTTCTGTCCAATGCTGTAGCTGATGGGAGAGAAATACCTGAAACTGGAGAGGGGTAGAAAAAATTACCATACAGAAGAAAGGAGATGCTTCAGTTCCATCAAATTACAGGCAGATCAGCCTATTAGATAACTTGCAAAAAATATTTGCCAGCCAAGTACTGGATACATTGTCAATATGGAGAGTATAATAAACTTTGGTCAGTTTATCAAGCTGGATTTCGCATCAAAACCAGTACTTGTGATCAAGTGTTTAGGTTTTTATTACTCAACTGGAAGTATGTATTACTAAAAAATAGATAATGCATGTAGCCTTTGTCGACCTCCGTGCTGCATTTGAGCTTGTGCCCAGGGAATTGCTATGGAAAGTTCTAATAGGTATGGGAGCACCTGCACATCTGGTCAATTTACGGTAAGGCTGTACAAGGGTAATACAAAAGGGGATGATGGACGGAGCGTTTGAGCAAATCAAACACTCACCCCCAGTCAACTTATCTGGGTTTAATCCATCACCATTCTTTATCCCACTCAGCCACCCCATTTCAGACATGGCTATATGCAAATCAGTCTGACCTTGTGTCTCATGGGAACAGTCCAGCCCGAACTGCCAAGCCATGTCTTCCATGGCCCGGAAACAAGCATCCTGGGACCGGTTTCGGATTCATAATCCTCATCAGCCAGGCTATCTTGAATCCAGTGGCCAAGTGAGCAAGGGACTTACGTCTGAGCACAAGGGTAATTACACACAGTTTAGGTGAGGGAAACAGGGTGAACTGAGTACTAAGATTCATATTCGTCATTCGGTATGCCAAGGTTGCATACTCCCACCTATACTGTTCTCCCTGTATGTGAATTAAATAGTCAAGGTTATGATGAGCTGTGTAAATGACTCACCAGTGCTCGATGGCATGAGAACACCAATACTGCTGTTTGCTAATAATTCTATGCTCATTTCTATGACTTCCATGGGTCTAAAAAAACTTTTGTGAAGCCAGGGGCCTTGAACTTAATGTAGAGAAAACGTTATGGTTTTTGGGAGGAGAAAGGGTAAAGCAAGAGCTGTGAAGCTGAAATAATAGAGAGGGTGGTCACTGATAACTAATTCGGTGTTAGGCTGAAGGACACCCCGGGTTGGGACCCCCAGCTTATGAAAAGCTATCTGATCCTTTGCCATGAATCCAAACCCACAATCCGATTTCATAAACAGACAATAACTCTGTCTAGAACTCCACCATTAGAGGTTTATCTGATGAAAGCTCAGAATGCGGCACTATACCGTGCTGAGTTATGGGACCATGTTGACACAGATAAACTGGCGGTGAGCGTGAATATATTTGTCTGTTCCCTTATTTCTGTTCCACTTAGTACACCGCTGGCCCAATTGTATCTAGACCTTAGGATGTGGAGAATTGGCGTATTAAAACAATTGATGTTCTGTCTGCATTTGTGGTCCACTCCAGAATTAAGAGAATAATGTGAGTTGCTGAGAGAACTTATAAATATGAGCAGTTCTAAAAGTATTCCCTGGCTACTCCAAGTTGCAACCTGGTGTAGATCTCTGGGGTTGATTAATCTATGGGGCTGTCTAGAATGCATTTGTAAAAAAGTTATGGTCACTGTAAAATCCAAGTACTAGGTCTTTATGGTGGAACGGTATGCTACAAGCATGTCTGCAGGGCATTACACTATTGAGTTTTTATATTTTAAATGTTATCCCAGGTTTGAGCCCTACCTTAAATTGATTACCCCACCATTGGCTAAAAGTCCCTATGTGAGATTCCATTTGGGTTGTCTACCCCTTAGTTCCTTTAACCGTTGGGTCTCTGAATTAGATTTACATTTTGCCCAGCTTGTGGTCATACCAATGAGACTGTTCATCGTATCTTTTCCTTCTGAACTGAATGCCGCTTTCTTTGAGGAAGGTGGATTTGACCGATTTGACTTAACCTGGGAACTAGACGTTATTGGATTGCCATGAGCATCTTAAAGGGCGATATATCAAACCCCATTGTCTTTGCTGTAAGCAGATTTTTAGTGAATGTCTGGTATAGGCAACTGAAATTCCTGACCTAGACTGTTCGGACGGTTTCTGATCTAACAGAGATGGAATCAAGCACAGGGTGGCATGGAAGCCACTATTTGAAACGTTCTAGCATGATGTCTTGACCAT
Source organism: Lissotriton helveticus (assembly GCF_964261635.1). NCBI lineage: Eukaryota > Metazoa > Chordata > Amphibia > Caudata > Salamandridae > Lissotriton > Lissotriton helveticus. The sequence continues at coordinate 2,008,973,369 of NC_136057.1, read as the reverse complement.
ACTTGGATTAAAATATTTTAAATACATGACAACAAGATGGTGTTCTTTTTATATCCTATTCTAATGCATAAGTATTTTATTTTATTATATTCAAAGAGGGAACAGTACATATGCAATGTTGGTCTTTACTTGATAATTGTTCCACTGCTCTCCACTTTATTATTGCTGCTATTAAGATAAGGAAAGTAAGCTTTTTTAATTGTTTTGAAGGCGGTATATTGATGATAATTATATTATTTTAATATGATGAAGAATATATTTTGTTTTAAATAGTATTTTTATTGTTATTTTTCTAATCTTTCTGGCTTTTTGAAATGGTCAAACAATTATTATGATTATGATATAATTAAAAGAAGGTAAAGGTGGATTGAAATTCTTATGGTAATCCTACTACTCCTGATTTTTATCTGTTTACATGATAGACCCGTATGAGTTTTTTGTTGTTAGGCATGTGCCAAGGGGACGTCTTTGCATGTGCACTGTTGCCATTGCTTGATTCATAATTGTAATTGCTGCTTTTGTCAGTTTTTCTAATGTATTGTATGGTCAACATTGATAGAATAAAGATACTGAGGTAGGAATGGTAAAGAATAAGTGATTGTGTGAGCCCTTGATGGGTCCATTTGAGGCCTGTAGCATGGCTGAGGACATTAGCTCCAATCCCTTGTTAAAGTAGAACTGCCTCTAAGCCTCTGATTGCTGGTTACACAGTTTGCCTATAGGATCCTCCTCTGTGATAACATTTCTCTTTGATGCTGTTTGCATGGCATGTCCCATTTGGATGTTACATAGCCCTCCATTTCCAGAGTGATGGACATTCTCCACTCTTCCCATGCAGTAGACTCCTTGCATAGATTTCTCACCTTCTATGTGTCTAACTTTGCTTGTTTGACCATTCACTTTTCTGATTGGTAAATGTATAAAGCATGGGAGCCTCCATGTGTACTAGAAATGGAAAATATTTACTTGCAGAGGGAATATTCAGTATTTCTATAGGTGCAGTTAAAAGTCAACCTTCATGTTATGAAACATTTAAGAGACTGCAATCTTTAAATGTAAACTAGAAAGCCAAATCACCTCCTTAACAGAACTTGGACTTCTCCGCAAGTAGGTAGCACTTTCCAGTGACTATACCAGCAAATGTAGACATGGCTGATGTGTATTAAAAGATCAGACATCAGCTATTTTCAAGAGCATAAAATAACAGATAACTAATGGGTGCCACTGTTAAGCCATTTTCAAAACACAATGTGGATCAAATAACATTGGTTAGACCTTATTAGGACTTTAAAGACCACTATGTAAGGTGATGTTCGGATCTGAGATAACATTTAGAAAACAATGTGCAACAATGTGCTTTGAGTTCAAATTAGGCCATTTGGATAGGCCAAAACATGATAAGCTCTAAATTCCACTTAAAATCTCCAATCATCTTTTCTCCATGAGTATCTAGCTCATTTAGCTCTTTTAGACTACCTTACTATCTCTATTCTTTCCATATGTCCTAATCTCTGTCTCCGCTGTATCTCCCAGAATTGTTCCCACTAACTCTTTCTATATGCTGCTGCATCCATCTCCTAATTCCTGACTCTACGGCTCTCTGTTTCGCTTTTTTTACTTAGTCACTCTCCTTTCATTCTTTTTTAAATCGTCTCTGCTTGTGTAGAACCTCTTCTCTTTATCTTCCCTTCCACCTTTTCTGTAAGTTCAATTTTTTCAATTATTTTTCAGGTCCTCTTCTCCATTGACCATGCATGGCAACTGAAATCTTCTCTTGGCTGTCTATGGCCATTAGTAGCAGTGTCCATTTTTCTTTGACCACGATGCTCTCCACATTCCCCTAGTCCCACAACCATATCATCCTGGGGCCTTCTGGAATTAAGATGTCCCCATCAATCGTGAACCAAACAAGTTAGTGCAATGTGGCCATCCTATCTCTGCAGCTTGTTGTCAGTCCTTGTTGGACAGGACATCAGGCTGCATTGATTTGGTGGTTTAAACTGCTTAGGGCAGAAAATGACCCTTTGACATCCAACGCACTGTCTTCACAGTGGGGTGGATTTCAACAGGTCCTCCACTGAACTGGAAAAGGGAATGTTTCTGGTACAACCACCAGAAACATTTTCTTTTCCAAAATCAAAGTAGGATGCAAGAGAAATGCTTTGCACAAGTCCCAAGTTTGATTTTTTGTTTTCCCGTACTGTGCAGCACTCTCTGTGCAGTGATATAACACAGCAAAATTAAATGAAAGAGGACCATGCTAATGGAATCTGCAGTTGTCCAGAAACCTTCTCCTTTACAATGCTCTGCCGACACTTCTATTGATAACATTAGTACCCCACCACTTGTGTTGCTTGGTTATCATCCATGAAAGGATAGGATTCTTAAGTCCCCCTAAGGCAAAAGGAAACTTCCAGATGCTGTCTTGCAAATTGACCTTTACGCAAAGTGGGGAGCTGTGGTATTTAAGTGAGGGTTAGGTTGGCACACCGGGAATCTGCAAGGCCCAGACATTTCTGAAAATAAGGCACTGAGAGTAGTCTGGGGCTGTGTGGCTTGGAAGTATCCCAATATCTTTTCTTATCCAGAATGCCCTGCAAGCACTATATTTTGGCTAAGTCAAAGATTTCCTTCATTTGTATGTAAAGGAAAATTCAAGAATCTGGGATGAATAATAAAATTCCTACCACTCAATGTTCCCACACTCCTCCCACTAAAACCACTACCCCAAAATGTTACTCTAATTACATAAGAACTCATAACAGCAATTTACTTGCTATGACCATAAATTCGATTAAGATAAAGCAAAAGTGCATGGGAGTAAATACCTTTTAAAAACTGGATTCATACTACACAGATCTTAAATTACAATGTATATAAATCAGAAAATGTTAGTTGATGTTCTATGAAGATATCTACAGAGGTCAATCCTAATACAGATTCTTCAAGGCTCATATTACCTGATCATGGTTTCCACAATATTTGGTTGCAGGAGATGAATTCTCAGTATGTTGACATTGCAGTTATCAAAATACGAAACCATATTTTAAAGATAGTCCGTTATATCACCCCTTTTTGGGGCTGTTTTGGACCATTTCGGATTCATAATTCTGTATGTGAGGGTATGGGCAGTCCGCTACAGCAGGCACATTAACTTAACTATCTGGCACCTGCTACGAAAATAAAGATATCTAGAGAAAATGCATTGTTAGAAATGGGAGTCTCTAGTTGGTAACTTTGTCCAAGTAGGGACCCTTCTTCGTAGTCAGGGTTAAGGGGATACACTTCTAAAAACAACCCCTGCTCACCCCCTTGGTAGCGTGGCTCGAGCAGACAGTCTTATCTCAGAGGCAGTGTGTAAAGCATTTGTGAACACATACAGTAATACTGTGAAAACACTACAAATGGGCACCACACCAATTTAGAAAAAAAAGTAATCTTTATCTAAACCAAAACATGATCAAAACAACAAGCATCCACAATACAGTACCGAACATATGACCCTTAAAAGGTAGAAACAGTTCTGTTCAAAGAAAATAATTGCTGAGATACTTTTGCACAAAGTACATTGAAAGATGAAAGAAAAAGGTTTGCAGGGAAAGTGATGCATCAGTTCCTTACACTCAGGAAAGGTGATGCTTTGGTACCATGCTCCGGGGAGGTGATGCGTTAGTTCTTTACTGCTGTGCAGGGAAGGTGATGCGTTGGTTTCTTACCAGAGAGGAGGTGATGTGTCAGTTTCTTACTGCATGGGGAGGTGATGTGTCGGTTTCTTACTGCGTCTCCCAATGATGCAATAGACTTGTCACTTTGATGCGATGCGTGACAATCTGGTACGATGCGAGGTGTGAAGACCTGAGTTGTGCTGCGATGATTTCAGCCGCATTCCCCTCGATGCATTGGTTCTTCCACAACAGGGCCTGTGTCAGAATCGGTGCGGAATCTTGGACGTCGGAGATCAATGCACAGGATATTTCACAGAAAATTGTTCTTGCACGGCTGAGATGCCTTGAAAACAGGCGATGTGTTGATTTTCAAAAGTCCTGGCAGCTTCCAATCCCAAAACAATCTCCAGAGGTCCAGAACACTTGCAGGCATCTCTCAGCAAGTCAGAATTCCCAGCAAAGGAGTTCAGGGGGGGATGGGGGTGAAGTCTTTGTGCCACTGAAACTTCAGAACAGGAGGCAAGCTCTATTTCAAGCCCTTGGAGATCTTCCCCAAGAAGGGGACATAGCACACAGCAACATCCTTCTCCTTTCCTTGGCAGGATGTAGTCACGGCAGGCCAACCCCAGACAGCAAACAGCATAGGAGCAGTATTTCACCTCAGTTTCTCTAGCTCTTCTCCTTGGCAAAGGTTCCTCTTTATTCCCAGAAGTGATCTAAAAGTCGGGGGTCTAGGCCCCTCTTTTATAATACAAAACCCTTTGTTCTCTGTGGCAGAGAAGGTCTTTGCCCAGCCCAAACCAGTTCTGTTCTCTCTGGTGCAGCTTCCTGGCAAGAGATGGAGACAGCATTGTCCAAGGCAGACCAGGCCCATTCAAGTGTGAAAGAAATCACCTCCTCGCACTCTGAATGCATCCACGGTCTATTCAACCCAGCTCTGACTCACCCTGGAAAGGCAGGGCACACCTCAACCCCCTAAAGTCGCTGTCTGAACAGAATGCCCCCCCATCCCCTGTCACTCCAAAGCCAGACAGTCAATACAAAACATAGCAGATGCACACTGGATGGTTAAGCAAGAAAATACCTACTTTCAAAACGTAGTTTTTTCAAACCCATAATGTAAAATCACCCCCAGTAAAAGATGCATCTCAACATTCTGTGTTCTGGCATATCCAACTGTATTTCCCTATCTTGTTCCCATGTGCAGTATTACTCGTAGGATGTTATGAGCAAACTCCCCATTCCATCCTATGGGGACAGATGGCCTTGCAATAGTGAAAAATAAAATTGGCAGTATTTCACTATCAGGACATACCACACACATTAGGGCATGCCCTACCTTTCACATACACTGCACCCTGCCCACAGGGGGACATTGGACCTACCTTAGGGGTCACTTACATATTGGAAAAGGGAAGGATAGGGCCTGGCAAGTGGTTGCACTTGCCAGGCCAAAATTGCAGTACTAGACTGCACACAGGCACTGCAATGGCAGGCCTGAGTCCTTGTTGAAAATCTGCTGGTGTGGGTGGCACAATCAGTGCTGCAAGCCCAAGAGCAACATTTGATTTACATGCCCTGGGCACACACAGTGCACTGTAAATAAATCAATCAGGGAAACTCCAATCCATGCTCTACAAAAGAAGTCGGAGCTGTTCCTCCAGGCTGGATGTCACCTACCAGCTGATTAGTGGTGGTGAGATGGGAAAGGGATAAAGGAGGTAGTGAGATGGGGGATCCCGCTTTTGCGGAACTAGGGTCCTCACATACCCAGCAAGCTAGGTGTCATGCTTCATCATATGGATCTGCTCCTCGTTGAGCCGGTGCTGCAATGCTCAACGGGCACTCGCGAAGGGGCTCTTTATCGGAGATCTTTTGTTCTTTTGACGTATGATGAAGTGGGGGTGTGTGGCCCATGTGCGTGTAGATCATGAGTGGTGAAGTGAGTGTGTTTTTTTTAAAAAGGTTGGATATTCCAAGTAGATGCGTTTTATTCTGGCTGGTAATCCACCTTACTAAAAAGATATATGCATAACAGAGTGGCAACAGCCCTGATGAGGGATATTCATTCGATATTGTGCTCTTCTCTATGGGTCAACATGTTTCTTCCCCTGTTGGTCTGTAAGTACCGTGGCAATTCTTCAGGATCTATATGTGTGAAATATGTGCAAAGCGTGGTGGCAGGTGAACAGCGACCGTGGGACAGGCGGCGAGGGTAGGTTACCTTCGTGGACTCTACCGGAGACAACAGGGCTCCTACTATCGAGGCGCCCCCACGATCTGCCAGCCCACGTTGAAGCACCTCGCACCAAAGAGGGAGGCCCTTCATTGTTGACTACACGAGCATTGGGATGTAGTCCATTCTGAATGGTAGCACCTAATTAGTAGCACCATTTAGTGTAGATACTCAACACCACGCTTTGCACATATTTCACACATATAGGTCCTGAAGAATTGCCACAGTACTTACTGACCAACAGGGCAAGAAACATGTCGACCCATAGAGAAGAGCACAATATCGAATGAATATTCCCTCATCAGGGCTGTTGCCACTCTGTTATATATATATATATATATATATATATATATATATATATATATATATATATATATATGTATATATTACCTACTGGCGGTCGCCAGTAGGTATATATAGTTAGGATTTTTTCTCTATGGGATTTTTGAAAATTCTATGTCTAATAACTTTGGCGTTTGTGGACGGAATTGGCTGAAATTTTCAGGAAAATGGCACATTTTGTTTCTGAGCAGCCCTTGAAAATTTGGGGGGGGTTCGTCAAGGGGGGGCCGAGAAAAAAGGGGGGTCCCAAAACGTGTTTTTAACATTGAGTTTTCCATAGGGCGGTTGGCCTCACTTTTAGCCCGAACGGCTGAATGGATTTGCACGAAACTTGGCAAAATTGTAGGGACTGGTAGCCCGATGTGCCTTTTGTAGGTCTCAATATATGTGCTCCAGTGGATTTTGAGAAATTAACGTTTAAAAAAAGATATATATCTGTAACAGCGGACCTGGCAGCGTCCCAGGACGCGTACTTTTCGCGCAACGGAGCTTTGTGAAGCGAAGCTGATTGGTTCTCCGGCGTCTGTCAACATTCCAAAAAGTCCGTAGCGGCCGCCATCTTGTCTCTCGGTAGGATCGAGAGACAAGAGGAGGTCAAAACAAAGGGGGAAATAACTATAAGGGGGCATAGTAGATCCTCGCTGACCCCCTAGGTTTGATGTGGAGGTTTTAAAAGGGCCCCGCGGGGCAAAAAAAAATAATAATAATAATAATCGAACGGCTGAATGGATTTGCACGAAACTTGGCAAAATATTAGGGACTGGTAGCCCGATGTGCCTTTGCTAGGTCTCAATATATGTGCTCCAGTGGATTTTGAGAAATTAACGTTCAAAAAAAGATATATATCTGTAACAGCGCTCCGCTTCGCGTAACGGAGGTTTGCGAAGCTGATTGGTCATTCTGTCACTGGGCTATAGTTGGGCTACATCTGGCTGATATTTGGGCTACATTTGTTTTTTTGTGTGTCTGGCGGCCATCTTTGGGCTACATTGGGCTACATTGGGCTTCATTGGGCTACATTGGGCTCCAACATATATATAGGCCAATGTAGCCCAATATATATTTTTCAAAGTTAATTTTCGTAAAAACCACTGGAGCATATATCTTGAGACATAGCAAAGGCACATCGGGCTACCAGTCCCTACAATTTTGCCAAGTTTCGTGGAAATCCATTCAGCCGTTCGAGCTAAAAGTGAGTCCAACCGCCCTATGGAAATGAAGGAAATGAATGGGTAATTTGTAATTAGCAAATAGCTAATCGCAAACTAGGAATGGTAAAGAATCGCTATTTATTCCTTAAAGTTCGCTATTTAGGAAATGCAAAAAACTTTGATGATACATATGGCGGTTCATCTCTAACAAGATAAGAAGCATAGGGATATATTTATGATGACTGGCGCATCACCAGGGATGTGTTAGTCATTCTGTGCCGCTGTTCCGTCACCTATGGTGTGCTGCATTTACAATGCGGCGCATCATGGGGCAAAAACAGCACAGATGCGTGATGTATCTGTGCCGTAAAGGTGGCGCATTGCTGGAGTTGTATCGCAAGTGTGATGAAGCTCCAGCAAGGGTCGGGGGTGCCCCTGTCGCAGGGTTTCTGTTCTCACACAGAACTGTGGACAGAGGATTGGAACCTCGGCGAATTAGGGTGTCCCAAAACTCACGTTAGTAATCAAAAACTCCTTAGTAAGCTAGGTACAGTGTCACATTGGATATAACAAACTCTCAATGTTTAGACAATCCAGAATATGAACTTATAGTACCTCAGGATACGTGGAACTCATGAACAGTCGGTCGTTATATATTTCTTAGAAACCAGAACATGGAGTTAAGAAGAACACATGTGTATTTGAAATGTTTATTTACTAATGCCGTCTTCTCAGGCGTAGTATCTTAGATAATACAAGTACACATATTATCAGTAGCAAAATTACCAGCATAGTTACTAGTACATAAAAAGCGAATGGTGATAGTATGTTAACATGCTGTAAATGAATAAGAGTTAGCAACACTTATAAGCAGCCGCGGGCCGTGGAGGGAGTTACGGTGAGGCAGGGAGGCGGGGAGGGGGAGAAGCAGGGTGGAGAATACAAGTACACATATTATCAGTAGCAAAATTACCAGCATAGTTACTAGTACATAAAAAGCGAATGGTGACAGTATGTTAACATGCTGTAAATGAATAAGAGTTAGCAACACTTATAAGCAGCCGCGGGCCGTGGAGGGAGTTACGGTGGGGCAGGGAGGCGGGGAGGGGGAGGGGCAAGGTAGAGAGGGCTCCACCCTGCTTCTCCCCCTCCCCGCCTCCCTGCCTCACCGTAACTCCCTCCACGGCCCGCGGCTGCTTATATCTCACCCTCCCTAATACACATATTATATTATTTGCTAAGAAGGTCTCTTTGTGTTGGTTTAGGGCGTGCCCATACTTTAGTGTCTTAGATTTGAAGGAATCACATCAGCATACACCAGCTCTCTCTTCATGTGAACCGCATCAACTGTTGTGTATGTGTGTTCGGCAAAGCAATATAAAACCCGCCTCATGCCCAGAATTGGCAGAAGTTGCACTTATGTTATGAGTATGAAGTCGTAGAGATCAGACCTCATAACAATTCTGTATCGTGTTGTTCTTGAAACTTTAGCACTCGCTGTACAGATATAGTTTAACAAGCAAAGCAGATAGTAGAGCAATAACATATTATTCTCATGTAAACCACGATGAACTACTAGGTGGAAAGCTAAAGCAACAACTAAGTGTCGTGTGCAGAAGTTGCAAAAAAGGAAAAATGGCGTTTAAACCGGTAATGAGCCCATGCTAACTTAACACGGTGTAAAGATATCCAGGACCTAGATGACACCTCCCCATGATCCGGAAACGAACTGAATAAGATAATAGAAGTGCCATCTCATGAGAGCAGATTGCAAGTTTATATGTGGACGGTCCGCAAGGTAAAGCATTAAAAACTAGGAAAATTTAATGCTAAAGAAAAATAAAACAGCCAAGTACTTTATCGAGTCTTAAGCCAATAGGCAAGGTAAATAATAAAAACTTGACAAATAAGTCAATGAATTGTCAATGAAATGCTAGTACTCAGCATATCAAACATGAAAAAGGTCTATGACATAACTGTGTATGCAAAATAAGCTGCAACAGCCTCCAATAGGAAGTCACCGTCTTCATCCGAAAACAGTTCAGCCATCCAATTTAAAAGCGGAAAAGAACATACGTGCTCTCCCAGCACCGGATCCTCTATCACCATCAGAGGACAGCTCGGTGGGTTTTCAAGAAAGCTCTGTTCCAAGAAAGACTGTGCTGCCGCCAGTAAATTCCAGGGACCAAGTAGTCCATGCATCAATGCCACAGCCATAATCCTTTCGCCAGGACAAACCAACTCGTGAGTAATGATAGGAGTCATCAGCTGATTAAAGTCGACGTCAGGAGAAACCGGTCCGCAGAGACACAAATCAATGGCCCAATCGAAATCACAGGTCAGGCAGTGAAATACAGGCTGGACACAGGTGAAGTAGGAGAATCGAAAAGATAATCCATATGCCGTGCTTAATATCGCCAACGGCATTGTGCCATAATATTCTAGCATGCGATTGCGGAACAGTGTCAGCAGCTGCAGGGTGGGAGGTTGCATAGGAGGGACATCCATATTTAAAAATGTAAAAAAGCACAAGAGCGTCCGCTGGTAATGCAAGTAAAAATGCCAATCCACGAACCAGAGTGGAGAAAATAGAATGAAAGGAAGCAGGGATGACTCCAAAGATTTTCTCAAATGAAGTCACGAGACCACTGGTAACAACTTTAAAAAAGTGCGCCAGGGCCTTTGTGGAGGATGCGTTAAAGATAGTCGGAACCATCTTGCTGAAATTGAAAGGCAAATCTGAATTGAAAAGGGTCTGCACCTCTGTACGGGTGTTCGCTATGTGAAGCACGAAAGTTTCACGGGCCGAACTCAAGGCCAACTCTCTCTGAGACAAAAGAGCTCTTATTCTTGCCATGCCGTTGAAATCTGTCCCAAGGTTGGTATTTGTGGCCAGATTGAAAACTCCCTATGTTCATGTGTGGGAGGAAATAGAACATTTCTGCAGCAAATAACCCGTTCACTTACTGTTACGATAAAAGGAATACTTTTAATTAACTCAGAACAATCTTCATTATTGAGCATCAAATAACTACCATTTTCCAACAACTTGAACGTGGGGATGATAGCAGGAACTGGCGTGCCTTGCAACACGCAAGCCATATTTGGTCGGTGTTTGTTGCATGAACCGTGTAACTGTATGTGCCTACACATTAGTGAATGATCTGGCGTCTCAGTGCATTCCTCTCCATTCAGATAAACTTCTTGATCCTCTTTGAAACATCTGTATGTGTATGGAAGCGACCAGACCTCATGAAGAAAAGCACTACCTAAAGGTTCATAACGACCTATTGGTATATATTTCATACAATTTGAAAACTTATATAAAGCAAAAGGCAGCGTTATTAAACCGTGGATAAGGCACGTTGCCAAAAAACCCGCAATCCTCTGCTGATGATGTCACTGAGCATGTCATGAATGATGTAATATGTGACATCATCAGCAGTCAATTACGGGTAATAGAATCTCTAGTTTACTCCCCTATAGCTGTCTTTCTTTTAACATAAGTGTCTGTTTCCTTCCCTTATACTTACTGTTTTTGGTTCGATTCCGGTTCGCGTACCGGCGAGCGAACTGGGAAGCGAACTAAGAGAAATAGAGGTTGGCACAGTTCCAAATATTGTACCAATTTTTTAATAACGGGAGGTAGTTCTGAAAAGAACTTTTTTTTTTATTGTTTTTGTTGTTTTATATTTTTTTTATTATTTTTCGGAACATTTTTTTACTTTTTTTGAATTTTTCTGAACAGTTTTATATTTTTTTGGGTTTTTCTTGGAGGGGGCAATGAAAACGATTCATTGTAAAGGGCTCAACAGGAGCAACAAAACAAAAAAAGAAGTATTTATTATTTTGGGCGTTTCGTACAAACTTGCATATGATAGTCAATAGCTCTGTTGATCAGAGTGATGCTTTTTTCTCCGTAGGAAATGAATCCATCGCAAAATACGCAGATGTGTTTTACTTCACCAAATTTCATTTGTATATTTGGCACCATCTCTCTGCCCTCTGGTCCCGTTACTTCCGGTACAACAGATCTTCTGGCCATAATAGGGAGATTATCTAGGTCGTTCCGAAACTGTGCAGCACTGTAGTTGTTAGGATGCCACCTAGTCATATGGCGATGCATTGTGTAGTTTCCGAAACTGTATTTTTTCTCGGTTCCTCTGGACAGTCTATCTTGACATATAAGGCAAGTTACGTATCTTGCATTTACTTTTTTCTGACCTTTGGGAATTTTAAAAAATTGCCAAATGAAGTTTTCTTTCCGGTGAGACGTCCTGGGCTGCTCAGGCAAAAACTGCCTCTCTTCGTGCTCGTCGTCCTGTTCCTCTTCTTCCTCTTCTTGTTGAATTATAACTTGAGCAGGTGGTCCACTCTTCCTTGGATGTGGTGGAGGTGGTGGGGAAGCACCAGCTGAAGCTACTAAAGAAGCCATTGCTCAGTGATCACAAAGGGTCTTTCTCTCACAATGATGAAAGTCAGAGTGAGGAAAGAAGGAGGGATTTTCATCATTTGGGAAAAACAAGAGTTCTCAACCAATCAAAAGTGTTCATTTTAGATTATATGACCTAGTCTTACATCATTAGGAAACCAAAAGTGAAATGAACCAATGAAAAGTGTTATTACCAAGTCACATGACTTGCTGTGTTTACGTTAAGCGCTTTGCAGGGCCTCCCGGTTTGCTTCCAGAAACCTGCGCTTTGCGACTCGCTTCGCGTACCAGTTCGCTAACGTAGCACGTCATATGACGTATCACGCGACAACGTGAAACGTCATGCGGACGGGAGGCGTCACGATGTTGTTTTCTAACGCGGCACTTGCGGTAAAGAAACGTTTACCGGCTCGCGGTCTATTTCGCGGCATCAAGGTCAGCTAACGGAAAGCTTCCCGATTCGCGAAGCGGGAACGAAGAAAAAAAAATATTTAAAAAAAAAATTATTCATAAACATATAAAATATATTTTTGGATTTAAAGAAGAATACATTTTACAGCTACAGATATTAGCTGTTAAAAAACCAATGAAATTCACAGAAAAAACCATAGGTTATAGACCATATATAGTTAGGAATTAGCATTTACAAAACCTTGAAAATTCACTGATAAAACCATAGGTTATAGACCATATATAGTTAGGAATTAGCATTTAGAAAACCTTATTTTACTCACACAAAACCATTGAAATTCCATATATAGTTAGTTGCACTAACTATATATCGCGCACCCGCAATCCACTGCTGATGATGTCACATATTACATCATTCATGACATGGTCAGTGACATCACTGATGACATCACTGACCATGTCATGAATGATGTAATATGTGACATGATCAGCAGTGGATTGCGGGTGCGCGATATATAGTTAGTGCAACTAACTATATATGGAATTTCAATGGTTTTGTGTGAGTAAAATAAGGTTTTTTAAATGCTAATTCCTAACTATATATGGTCTATAACCTATGGTTTTTTCAGTGAATTTTCAAGGTTTTGTAAATGCTAATTCCTAACTATATATGGTCTATAACCTATGGTTTTTTCAGTGAATTTCAATGGTTTTTTAATAGCAAATATCATAAGCTGTCGAATGTCAAGTACGTGGTAAGTGAAAACATTTTCGTGTTTATGCACACTGATCTGCTTTGAATGGTGCCCCCCTCCCTCATTTCTATTAGGAGTACTCTCTCTTTGCAGATAGTGAAAGGTAGTTAAAGCAGGTCTTTGCCCCCGTTGTAATCCGTCGTGCCTGCTTCTCTCTCCATTTGATTGATTGTTATCCAAGTATTTACTGTTTTAGAATTAGTTCTCTTTGGTTCATTCTCTATTTACAAACAAACACAGAGTCGCAATACTCTGTTTAGTCTTTGCAGATAACGAAAAATCGTGTAAAAAAAAAGAAAAGGAATCGAGCAAAATCAGTAGGCCACTAATGGGATCTCTTTTTGACCTCGTTAAAATAGAAACATTAGGAACAACCCCTCATGACAAATACAAAACTAGTGAGATGAACTGAACTCCACACAATGATGGCTGCAAAACAGCTCGGCTCCGCCACCCACCCCGCCCAAAATAACGATAAAGAACGGCTGCCATGATTGGTTGCGGAATGACCACGACGGAGCTACAAAATGGTGCTGCTCTCATGCTAACCCCAGCTTCAGTCTGAAACATCCAGAAACACTGTAGACTACCAATTCGATCAGTTCCGGTAGCGCCCCAATGTAACCCGGTAGAGAAGAACTAGCCCTCCCCTCTTTGACTGATGGTTCTTGTTGCCTGTCCCTTCTGTTGTCATTTAACAGAACTATTTAGCCTGCTGAAAGGGGTTGTGTTCCGACCGCTGGTTGGTGGAGACATTTTGACTATATTCTGTACCTGCGTTGTCGCGTAATGCGTCATATGACGCGCCGCGTTAGCGCATCCGGAAGTCATCCGGGGCGCGCAGCGCGTAACGTAAGCATAACAAGTCATGTGACTTGTTAATAAAACTTTTCATTGGTTCATTTTACTTTTCTTATTGTAATGATGAAAGGCTTGGTCATATGACCTAAAAATTACGCTTTTCATTACTTCCGAACATTATTTTTTCTTAAATATATGTTATAATGTTCCAGGCTAATGTACTTTCCCGGAAATTTTACAACTGTCCTGCAAGTAAAATATATTCTTTTTTCGAGAAAAAGAGCGTTTCTTCGTCCCATGACGGAGCCGTTGAGCAAAAGAGGGTCGACCTGCTGTCTTAGTCGCCGATACGCCTGAATATGAGATTCTTATCGATCACTTTATGTTGCAGGAATAGAAAACACAACAGCCCTTGACCATTTATCTTTACTGCGTTCCTTCGTATTATACCTTTTACCCTTCATGTAATTGGTCTGCTTTATTTCACTTGCCTTTTAATGATTCTAAAACAGTCACTATTATTAAAAACTTTACCAATGTATATACTACTACCATGTTTTCTTTTAAAAACCTTTATTGTGAAAATTTCATTATACAAATACGAGCCTATAACCACGTGGGCCTGCCACAGAGCAAACTGTAATCGTATATGATGAATAGACATTTACACTGTAGAGGAACGTAACGGGCGGGCCATTAGGTCGCAAGAACTAAGGTGTCTAACAGTTACGGATTCGGTGGACGTACATTTTATAATTAAAATACGACAGGGCCAGTTACAATAAAATTATCTAGATATACATTTGCGGGCAAGTACCATGGGTGACGTTAATTCGAACTTTCAACAGTACAGTAATCAATAACACATCAGAACTTAATATCAATAGGGATGTCGAAATATTCAATCAATTCTCGTCCCCGCCCGCCATGTGCTTCAAAACTGCATACGTATCTCGTGATTTCAAGGTTCTGCAACCAGTACACAACAAGGAGTTACGAGTCCCATTTATTCCGGCGCCATTTTGGGCGAGGACGGGCAGGTCCAGGATATAGTCAAAATGTCTCTACCAACCATCGACTATGATGATGTTCATATGCTGTATTTATTAGAGTAACACTCATCTGTCCACATGAAATTAATTTGCCACAATCTAAACATGTCATTTTAATCTTTCCAAAGTTCTTCTAAATATTTGGGACCGTTTCCCTTGCCTCTGAAGCTCTCAGTGCCACTTCTTTGATGAATGTACTAGCAGGTCAGGGGTTCTCCTCCAAATCTCTCTTTTATGCAGCACTATAATTAATTGGTGCCACCTCTCCATATGACGATGCATGGTATAGTTACCACAACTATATTTTTTTTCGGTTCCTCTGGAGAGTTCATCGTGGCAGATGAAGCGTGTAACGTACCGGGCATTTACCTTTTTTTGCATGTACAGGAAAGGAAAAAAAAATTGAGCGTCCGAGTTCTAAGGTGTCCCAGGGCCATTTTAGTGGACCAGGCCCAAATCCAAAGAACAGGCCGCCATTTTGAGAGTCCTCTTGCAGCCGCCTGTCGCTGTAGCATCAAGAGCAGCCAAAACTCAGCTGAATGGCAACTGAAACGGTAAAGGGGCGCCCCACTACAGCAGACGAGCCTCCACCTAGGAAGGCCCATTCACGCCGGCTCCCCCCCCCTTCGGGCACCCCACGCCGTTATTCAGAGCAGTATTGTAGGATGGCCACACCAGTGCGGCAACTTGCTAGACATCACCTCGGTGGTAACCGAATCTCAACGCCTTGTGGTGTCTTCTATTCAGAAAACATTGTTATGCTGCCTTCGACCTATTCTCCGCAAGTGCGCACACAACTCAACTGCATAGCTTGCTAGACACCACCTCGGTGCCATCCGGATCTTGGCATCTCAGCGCCTTGTGGTGTCAGTCAGAAAATATTGTTGCGCTGCCTTTGGCCCCATTCGCACATCGGTCCGCTACTGACGCCATCTCATAGGCCAACGGGGCGCCCCACGCCGACTTTCAACATTGTAGGATGGCCACAGAAGTGCGACAACTTACTAGACACCACCTCGGTGCCATCCGGATCTTGGCGCGTTGTGCTGCCTTCGGCCTATTCGCACATCGGTCCGCTACTGACGCAAACTCACAGGCCAACGGAGCGCCCCACGCCGACTTTCAGCATTGTAGGATGGCCACACCAGTGCTGCAACTTGCTGGACACCACCTCGGTGCCATCCGGATCTTGGCGCGTTGTATTGCCTTCGGCCTATTCGCACATCGGTCCGCTACTGACGCCGCCTGACGTGCCAACGTATTTTCTCCGCATTTTATACCCTATGCCGCATAACAGGTCATGTGACTTGTTTATAAAACTTTTCATTGGTTCATTTTACTTTTGGTTTCCTAATGATGGAAGGCTTGATCATATGACCTAAAAACAACACTTTTCATTGGATGAAAACTTTTTTTTTTCCCCAAACGATGAAAGCCCCACCTTGTTTCTGGATGTTTCAGACTAAACTGGCGTCAGCATGAGAGCACCACCATCTCGTAGCTCCGTCGTGGTCATTCCGCGAGCAATCATGGCAGCCGCTCCCCACCAGAAGCCTGCAGGAGTCGGGGCCCCCAAAACTTTTGATGAATTCTCAAGGCGGAGGGGACGCTTTCGAGAATGGGGTCCAAGACCTAGCAGACAAGCGTCCGATTTCCAAGGTGTCCCAGGGCCATTTCAGTGCACCAGGCCCAAAAAGGAAAGAGCCTGCCGCCATTTTGAGAGTCCTGTGACAGCCGCCTATCGCTGCACCGCAAGAGTGGGCGCAACTCAGCTGAATTGCGGCTTTTGACACAGTGGACCAAAAATAGACGGAATGGCAACTGAAACGGTAAAGGGGCGCCCCACTACAACAGATGAGACTCCACCTGGAGAGGCCCGTTCACACCGCCTCCCCCGGGGCGCCCCACGCCGTTATTCGGAGCAGCATTGTAGGATACCAAAACCAGTGCGGCAACTTACTGGACATCACCTTGGTGCCATCGTTCTGCTGCCTTGGAACTATTCGCACAACAGTTTGCTACTGATGACCCACCCCCCGCGACGCCCCACGCCGTTATTTGCTGGGTGGCAACTTACTAGACATCACTTTCGTGTCATCTAGATTTCGGCGCGTTCTGCTGCCTTGGAACTATTCGCACAACAGTTTGCTACTGATGACCCACCCCCCGCAACGCCCCACGCCGGAAATCTGGACGTTGTGCTGCGTTGGGACTATTCGCACAGCCGACCGCTACTTCGTTGTTTTTCCCTAAAAATGTTTATATGTTATTACTATTTTTGTTTTCTTGTATATATTTATAAATTATTAAAGTTTTATAATCTTACTACTTTGTCGGAGTGCTATATATTTTTAATGTGACACATAATTGTAAAAACTTTGATGTACAAAGAGTCATCCCTGGAATCTTCCGCTTCACGCTCGGTCCCCTCCCCAATCACAATACAGGATGGTTTTCAGATAATAGCAACGCTTCTGCTGTGATGGATCTCATCGAGTGTGGACCTTGATCTACTATAACTCCTTTGAAGAGGGGTGATTCTTTACAGCTGTGGCCATAAACTACATCTGCAGGGCTAGATGATAGCCTAGGACCGGCCTGGACAATCGGACACAGAGGAAAAGGAGTGTCAGAGGGTGCGGTAGTGAATAGGGCGAAAGGGAGGTGTCGGGCGGGCACAGGGTGTGATTCTCAGGGAAGAGCAGCGCAGATGGGGGGAGGTTTATTACCCATGCATAACACAGAGAGCGGGGGTGACCACTGCCTGGGTGAGATGCTTGCGAGGGTGGGGAGCCATGCTAAGGATCGACAGCGTGCACAGAGTGGGTCTGGTCAAGGCATCTAAAATGGCTGCCGTGCACGACAAAAGTGTGGCATTTGAAAAAAGACAAGATGGCGCAGACAATGTTTTTCAACACTTCCTGATTTCCTTCGAATCGAACGTTAACAGACGTTGGGGCATATTACCAAAGTTAAACGATATTTATCCCTAACAATGCATTGCAAAGATTTTTTTACCGTCAGAAATTATCGCAGATAAAACTTGCTATTATCAAGGTTTATCGCAAATACGATAAAAAACGACCGCAATGCATTAATATCGCTGAAAACTCCGCGATATTCATGCATTACCGAGCTAATGCTCTTAGCCATGTTATCCACCTCCCATTGGATAACATGGCTAAGAACTGCTCAGGGCACCTGTTACTTTTTGGAGATATTCGCGCTTATCTCGAATATTTCCAAAAGTTGATAATAGGAGATAGCGATGTTAGCGACTGTTTCCAGTCGCTAACATCTTGGCATGCCCACTTTGCATGTCATTAGTGATAAACATCACTCACATGCAAAGTGGGGCCCAAGATGGTCGCTATCTCCTACTAGCCGTCGCTAACTGGTGTTAGCAACAGCTAGGTAATACAGATATAATTTTATCTCCGCGAAGCGGAGCGCTGTTACAGATATATATCTTGTTTTTGAACGTTAATTTCTCAAAATGCACTGAAGCACATATATTGAGACCTAGCAAAGGCACATCGGGCTACCAGTCCCTAATATTTTACCAAGTTTCGTGCAAATCCATTCAGCCGTTGTAATACAGATATAATTTTATCTCCGCGAAGCGGAGCGCTGTTACAGATATATATCTTGTTTCTGAACGTTAATTTCTCAAAATGCACTGAAGCACATATATTGAGACCTAGCAAAGGCACATCGGGCTACCAGTCCCTACAATTTTGCCAAGTTTCGTGCAAATCCATTCAGCCGTTCGATTATTATTATTATTTTTTTTTTTTGCCCCGCGGGGCCCTTTTAAAACTTCCACATCAAACCTACGGGGTCAGCGAGGATCTACTATTCCCCCTTATGGTCATTTGCCCCTTCGCTTTGGCCTCCTCTTGTCTCTCGATCCTACCGAGAGACAAGATGGCGGCCGCTACGGACTGTTTGGAATGTTGACAGACGCCGGAGAACCAATCAGCTTCGCTTCACAAAGCTCCGTTGCGCGAAAAGTACGCGTCCTGGAGCGCTGCCCGGTCCGCTGTTACAGATATATATCTTTTTTTAAACGTTAATTTCTCAAAATCCACTGTAGCACATATATTGAGACCTACAAAAGGCACATCGGGCTACCAGTCCCTACAATTTTGCCAAGTTTCGTGCAAATCCATTCACCCGTTCGGGCTAAAAGTGAGGCCAACCGCCCTATGGAAAACTCAATGTTAAAAACACGTTTTGGGACCCCCCTTTTTTCTCAGCCCCCCCTTGACGAACCCCCCCCAAATTTTCAAGGGCTGCTCAGAAACAAAATGTTCCATTTTTCTGAAAATTTCAGCCAATTCCGTCCACAAACGCCAAAGTTATTAGACATAGAATTTTCAAAAAACCCATAGAGAAAAAATCCTAACTATATATACCTACTGGCGACCGCCAGTAGGTAATATATATATATATATATATATATCTATATATGTATATATATATATATCTATATATAGATATTACCTACTGGCGGTCGCCAGTAGGTATATATAGTTAGGATTTTTTCTCTATGGGATTTTTGAAAATTCTATGTCTAATAACTTTGGCGTTTGTAGACGGAATTGGCTGAAATTTTCAGGAAAATTGAACATTTTGTTTCTGAGCAGCCCCTGAAAATTTGGGGGGGGTTAGTCAAGGGGGGGCCGAGAAAAAAGGGGGGTCCCAAAACGTGTTTTTAACGTTGAGTTTTCCATAGGGCGGTTGGCCTCACTTTTAGCCCGAACGGCTGAATGGATTTGCACGAAACTTGGCAAAATTGTAGGGACTGGTAGCCCGATGTGCCTTTTGTAGGTCTCAATGTATGTGCTCCAGTGGATTTTGAGAAATTAGCGTTTAAAAAAAGATATATATCTGTAACAGCGGACCGGGCAGCGCTCCAGTTCGCGTACTTTTCGCGCAACGGAGCTTTGTGAAGCGAAGCTGATTGGTTCTCCGGCGTCTGTCAACATTCCAAACAGTCCGTAGCGGCCGCCATCTTGTCTCTCGGTAGGATTGAGAGACAAGAGGAGGCCAAAACAAAGGGGGAAATAACCATAAGGGGGCATAGTAGATCCTCCCTGACCCCCTAGGTTTAATGTGGAGGTTTTAAAAGGGCCCCGCGGGGCAAAAAAAAAAATTTTTTTTTGCGTGGGTAGCGCCCGGTCCGCGAACCGGGAAGCGTTCTGGGCAGCGTACTGCAATGAAAAATGAATGATAGACTTTTTCAAATACTGTATGTTAATTGATTGTTGGTTTTGTTGATTATTTTTTAATTTTTTAAGCAATTATTTATTATTGTGATTGTGTTTCAAAATTTAATAACATTTCTAACATTTCACTGTCTGAAATGTCGTCATTTTCATTGAACATAGCTTGTAATCTATGAGGGTGTAAAATGTCCTCATTTTGAAGGAGGTCATCCACTGCTTGCACACATTGCAGTAGTTCTTGGTCCCAAGTTTCATCCATAAATTCTATATAATTTGGATCAATTAATTCTTGGCTGCTCTCTTGCAGGACAATTTGAAATGAAACTTTCTGTTCGCCTTCCATGTTGCCTGAAATTTGGATAAAAAAAATATATATTAGTAGAGATAGGGCACTGTTGGGATTAATTTTAAATAGGCATTTTTAATCAGTGAATTTATCTTTGGGCAGTGTATAGTATCAGAGTGGAAGTAGGAATATAAAAAAGTGTATGTGATTTAACGTAAGTAAATTCATAATTATAAAAGAGAAGCCTAACTCCATCCATAACTATAACAGAGAAGTCTATCTAAATCTATAACTACTACAGAGGGATAGTATATAACTATCAGAAAAAGTTTACCATATTAACTGATAGTGCACAATATAGTTCAGTTTTTAAAATAACAACTTACCTTTAGAAAGAAGTTGAAGTGATTAGTGAAAATCCAATTGAAATGTACACCAGGAAGTAGTAGTCAAAATGGTTGTGTTTCATTCTCTTCTTTTATATATATTCAGGTACATAACCAATCAAATGTCAGATAAAAAAAGTAGAAAATGAAAGTAACATTTTAATTGGTTGTCAATTCCAACACTTCAGATGTGTTTTGAGAAGTAATTTACCTCAGGGTATTAAGAGAGGTCTACAGGCTAAATGGCTAAATGGAATTCCAATCAAATTTGTGAAAATGGTAGGGATTGGTATGTAGTATGAGCTAATCTATATTTGGTGAAATTGTCTCCAGTGGTTTTTCTGTAAACTACTTTCCCACCTTTTTTGATGGTGCGCTTCCCGGGGAGCGACCCGGTACGCGAACTGTTGAGCGCCCCGGTTCGCGAACCTTAAGCGTTACGGGAGTCCACCATTTTGTGTTTCAGTCGAATTAAGATACAAAATGGAGGGCAAATAATGTTCAGAATGGGTAGAAGGGGGCACGGTAGACTTATCTTGACCCCCTAGGTTTTGTGAGGATGGCTGAGGAGGCTTATATGTGTGAAAAAAAACATTTTTTTAAAAAATTTCGCGAGGTTAGCTGCCGGTTCGCGTACCGGGTAGCGCCCCGGGGAGCGTACTTTGTTGAAAATTAGTGAAAAAAGTTAGAGTAAAATAATAATTGTGAGTGATCAGATGTAGGGTAGCTCTGAGAAGAGCTTTTGGGTTTATGGTACATTTAGGTACTTATAAGTAGGTACCAATGCACAGTCTTAAATTCAGAATGAAAACTCTGTTGCCCTCATCTGAGAAGTGAACTCCATCTCCTCTGTAGATATCTTGCATGTAGTAACGCAAGTTATTGTTGTACAGGGAGCCCATTCCATGGTCTCTCATGTAAGCTGAAACAGATTTGTTTACATGCTTCCTCGACTTCTCAATTTGTGGACAAAATTGGTTTGACCACCTCCATTTCTGTCTTTGGCATATATTTGAATATACCAAGGCAGTCTGATGAAAAAGTGCCATCAATTGCTCAAAGGTGTCCTTTAAAAGCATTTCCAGACCTACCCCAGTCAAAGTGCCCAAATCATTACCTCCACAGTGCACAATTAACAGGTCAGGTTTGGGCAAATGCATAAAGGTTTTCACCAATGGTATCAATTGGTGACATTTTAATCCTCTGTGGCCAAACCACTTAATTTCCACATCTTGTAAATTGAGGTTAGGTAATTTTCTGTTCTCAGCATACATGTGAGCCCAGTGGATATAACTATGTCCAACAATCTAGACAGAAAACATGGTGAGAGAAGGTTCTGCTGCAGTCAGATGAAGTGTGGCAATGAAATGGCAGTTGAAAAAATGAGAGTTTAAAATGAAAAAACTGTGGAGTTTCTGTGTTAATGAAGCAGTAACAGTGATTGGTGGATTTTGATTGCTGAAAACAGAAAGTTAGGGTGCATGGATGAGTTCTTTGAAAGATGTATTTTGAATGGTCAATAAATAATCATTAAATGAAAGATTGCAGTGGATACGCAGGTGCACTGAGAGTTCAGAGTTCAATTGCAACATTGTTGTGTGAACTTGCAAACACCAGAGGTCTTGCAAGAGGTG
This sequence comes from Lissotriton helveticus, assembly GCF_964261635.1. Taxonomy (NCBI): domain Eukaryota; kingdom Metazoa; phylum Chordata; class Amphibia; order Caudata; family Salamandridae; genus Lissotriton; species Lissotriton helveticus. The sequence continues at coordinate 2,008,950,987 of NC_136057.1, read as the reverse complement.
GTTGCTATGCAGAAAAGGCATGAAATGGCAGAGGGGGGAAGGGTTTTCATTTGAAAAAAAGTGAGGGAAGAGTTTTGATTGGGTGACATGAGAGATATGTGTGAAGAATTACAGCATTTCTGTGCTTTTGATAGCTGCAGACTCTGGAGTGCATACCTTTTGCTCTGCTGAAGACAAATTGGTGTGTTTCTGAGACTGTTTTCAAACTCAAAGTATTTGCTAAGGTGAGAAAATATTTCTTTAATTTAGATAGAGAATAGTGTGCTTTAAGGAGAAAATTATGAAGAAAGTTGTGTTTTTCAAATGTTGCTTTGTCTCAAGTGTTTTACAAATAGATTTTGTTTCTTTGAGAAAATGTAATTGGAGAAAATGTGAAGTATTAGTACTGACAGGGTGTTTTTCTGCATAGCAGCTGTGGAGTCTTTTCAAATTATGACTTGAGAATCGTTTTTGAGGAAGATGAATGGTTATAATATTTCTGACAAGGACATAATGGTGTATGCTTCTTTATAATGCAATTGAATGTCTCTGATGTTATTTTTCCCATTTTAATGTAAGACCTTTCTCTGTGGCGCAAATTGCTTGTAAATATGCTCCCACCTGTGCATGGTAAATTTAGATTTTGAATGTTTGTGTTACATAGCCATGTTAAAAGTGATACAAACATGCTGCAAAGGCAATCAAAAAACGCTTTTATGTGTCTTAAGGACATTTAAAGTAATTTTCCCATGTGCAGTGTTTTGAAATTATGATTTGAAAATCGTTTTTGGGGAAAAGGAATTGTTTTTAAAATTAATAACAAGGACATAATGGTGTATGCTTTTTTATAAGGCAATTGACTGTCTCTGATGTTATTTTTCCCATTTTAATGTAAGACCTTTCTCTGTGGCGCAAATTGCTTGTAAATATGCTCCCACCTGTGCATGGCAAATTTAGATTTTGAATGTTTGTGTTACATAGCCATGTTAAAAGTGATACAAACATGCTGCAAAGGCAATCAAAAAACGCTTTTATGTGTCTTAAGGACATTTAAAGTAATTTTCCCATGTGCAGTGTTTTGAAATTATGATTTGAAAATCGTTTTTGGGGAAAAGGAATTGTTTTTAAAATTAATAACAAGGACATAATGGTGTATGCTTTTTTATAAGGCAATTGACTGTCTCTGATGTTATTTTTCCCATTTTAATGTAAGACCTTTCTCTGTGGCGCAAATTGCTTGTAAATATGCTCCCACCTGTGCATGGCAAATTTAGATTTTGAATGTTTGTGTTAAATAGCCATGTTAAAAGTGACCCAACCATGCTGGAAAGGCAATCAAAAAACACTTTCATGTGTCTTAAGGACATTTTAAGTCATTTCCTCATGTGCAGTGTTTTCAAATTATGATTTGAAAATCGTTTTTGGGGAAAAGGAATGGGTTGTAAATTTATGACAAGGATATAATGGTGTATGCTTCTTTATAAGGCATTTCTGTGTCTCTGATGTCATTTTTCCCATATTATATTAAAAGACCTTTCTCCGTGGGCCACATTCATTGTAAATATGGTCACACTTGTGCATGTTAATTTTGGTTTTTACTGTTTGAGTTACATAACCATGTTAAAAGTGACCCAAAAAAATTGCAAAGGCTTTCAAAAAACACTTTCATGTGTCTTAAGAACATTTTAAGTAATTTCCCTGTGGGCAGTGTTTTCAAATTATGAATTGAAAATCGTTTTTGAGGTAATGGAATGTTGTTAAAATTTATGTGCGCCATATGCCCCCAAATTTCTTTTTCAGGGGTGCAGCAGTGTGTTCTTGAGACACACATGCACCCTTGGAAAAATTCCTAATTTGCGATGAGCTAATTGCTAATCGCAAATTGCACCTTCATTCCTATGAGCCTCCTAGCCCATGGAAATGAATGGGTAATTTGCAATTAGCAATTTGCTCATTGCAAATTAGGAATGGTAAAGAATTGCTATTTATTCCTTAAAATTCGCTATTTAGGAAATGCAAAATAGTTTGATGGAACATATGGCGGTTCATCTGTAACAAGATAAGAAGGTTAGGGATACATTTATGATGACTGGCGCAATAAAGTGGACATTACTTACTTCATTGGTAGGCCTTTACATGTGTTATCTCCTCTGTATTCTTTATCAAGCGTAACTTTAATCTGCAATCCTGAGTAGGCCTCACCATAAACAAACCTCTGGATAGGCCACACCTTATCGTCATCCTGGATTAATCATTTAAAATGGTAGAGACAGATTTATGATAGGTGTATGTCTCTTTTGCGCCACTGTGCGTCACTTTTATGATGCAGTGGCGGTGCAAAAGATTTGCTATGAGGCGAGAAAATTACAAATTGATGCATTTAGGCAGATGTGTCATGGTGTAAAAAAAACGTGCCACATGAAACCGATGCAGCAGTGATGCAAAAGATGCACCATGTTGCAAGACAGGCCTCACTTGGGGTCATATGTATCAAGCTAATTACCATTCGCAAAGATCAAAATCCTGCAAATTTCAGCCTTTGCGAATGCTAATTAGACAAATGGTATGTATCAAACAAGTTTGATGCAAAATAAGGAATAGCAAAATTTGCTATTCCTTATTTTGCGATTGCACTGAATGATTTGCAAATTTTGTGATTCCTTAAATGCAATGTATCAAACTAAAAATATGTAAAAAATGACATTAAGGATTTGGAAACTACCACCAACTTCTAGTTGGTGGTAATTTGCGAATTCTTTTCAAAAAGATTTTTTTTTAAAAAACCAAAAGGTGCCACATGACGCCAATACATGCCCTTAGGGCATGTATGTGCGCCATATGCCCCCAAATTTCTTTTTCAGGGGTGCAGCAGGGTGTTCTTGAGACACCCATGCACCCTTGGAAAAATTCCTAATTTGCGATGAGCTAATTGCTAATCGCAAATTGCACCTTCATTCCTATGAGCCTCCTAGCCCATGGAAATGAATGGGTAATTTGCAATTAGCAATTTGCTCATTGCAAATTAGGAATGGTAAAGAATTGCTATTTATTCCTTAAAATTCGCTATTTAGGAAATGCAAAATAGTTTGATGGTACATATGGCGGTTCATCTGTAACAAGATAAGAAGCTTAGGGATAGATTTATGATGACTGGCGCATCACCAGGGATGTGCCAGTCATCTTGCGCTGCTGTTCCGCCACCCATGGTGTGCTGCATTTACAATGCGGCGCAGCATGGGGCAAAAATGGCACAGATGCGTGACGTATCTGTGCTGTAAAGGTGGCGCATTGCTGGAATTGTATCGCAAGTGCGATGCAGCTCAAGCAAGGCTTAGGGGTGCCCCATCTCCACAATGTTGCGTCAAGACCTATGCCTGCTTAAAGCAGGCGCAGGGTTTTGACGCAGCTTTCTCCTATCTGATTGTAAATACGGCACACCATGGGTGGCAGAGCAGCGGTGCACGTTAACTGGTGCATGCCTGGGGATCTGCCATTTAACATACATCTGCCCCTTTACATTTAAGTATGTGCAGGGGACACAGAGTTGGTGAGGCTTATCCAAGGTTAAGAAGAGATGAGTCCTGTTCACTGAAAAATTAGACATAGGCTTCACCTGCTCAGCATCGCTGGACATGGCTAAATATTAGCTGCAAAATGTTACTCTTGTTAAACAATTTTACTATTATAATCTCTGAGATTTGTCTCTTACTCTGCAACATCTCATTGTTGTTATCAATCTTTAAAGATAAAGACAACATCAACATGAGCGACAATCTGCAATCAGTTGATTTTGACCTCATCATTGAACTTGTAATTGAAACATCAGTGGATGTTGATCCCTTGGATGATTTAAATCCTGAGGATGAAGAAGAGCGTGATGAGGATGCAGATTTGTCCGAATTATATGACATAGGGTGGGAAGCTGACCTGCTTGAGCCTATGGAACTATAAACATTTATTTTTAAAATTTATAATAAATAAAAAGTAAAAGTGTAAACCGTTTAATTTAAAAATAAAGACACCTTCAAAAACAGGTTATGTGTAGTGTCTTCAATAAAATATTAAAATATGCTCATAAAATTAGATCAGATTCACATATAAAATAGCACAGGTAACATGAATATAAATTCCATTTCTTTTCTGCTATTTCTGTATTGTAAATTTGCCAAGGACTAAAAAATCTTCTATTTAAAATGTCAAGTAGTGTGTTAAGTTTTTGATCACTGTTATTGATTTACTGTTTGGTAATAGTGGTTAATAACATTTTTTAATATATTTTACCACAGATTCAACTGCAGATCATTTCAACATTTCACCATGCCAACGAAAGAAAGAGAGAGAAAGGCTGCAAAACGTCAAAGACAGCAGGCCAATCAAAAGAAGCAGCAGTCCTCTAACAAAAAGATTTGTCAAGTCACGAAGAAAGCACCGGGTAAGAGTACAAAAACATTCATAAGAAATATGTGTAGTAAAAAAAATATTACTACAGAAAATGTTTCAGTCCATAAAAAGAGAAGCAATTCAAATGGAAAGGAAAGGCCAATCAAAAATGTTACTGCTAGAGCAAGAGATAACTCTGTGCATGATAGTAGAAGGAAACAACAGTTTAGGGACATTCGTAAACGAATGTTCCGCAACAGGATAATTGGCAATTTGTTAAAAAATATTAAGAAAGGTCAACAGAAAGTGGTTTTTTATAAGAGAAAAAAAAAAGTTGAGAAAGTTATTGATCAGGCATTTGAAATTAAACGTAAGTTATTTATTTTGATAATCAATAGAATTAGGAAGCTAAACAAGGCAATTTATGATTTCAAAAGAAATAGTAGATGGAAGAGAATAGTTAATCGTAGTAATTTTTGTGAAGTTTTTTCTGGAGAATGGATGCATAGTTCAAGCTCTGAGGCATTTTTTAATGAGGAGAGTTATTTCCAGGATAATGATTTGGTGCATGCAGTTGACACCAGTGGTCGTGCTTATGAAGTGAAAGATGGTTGTCCAGTTGAAAAAGAAAAACTTGTGACAACAGAGGCAGAAGAGGTGTTAGGTAATGAGGTTTTAGGAAGACGTGCTAAGGGTCCTGTGTACACCTGGAAGTGTAGTAGTATTTGTAGTGTGCGACAGGATTCCATCAATTTGCTTTGTGATTTTGTACGGTCATTTAATAAGAAAAGTTTGAAGCAGAAAATGATGTTGTTGCAAGAATTAGATCCTTGCAGAGTGAGAGAAGAGACAGGTTTGCATGGTCATTCACTGGCTTGTCTTTCCAGGAGAGTATGCCAGAGTGTTTTTCATCATTTCAGGATGCTAGCAGTGCATCATAATAAAGTGAGGAAATTAGTTAGAATGTTGTATTATGCTAAGAGTCCAGCAATTATGCTTAAACAATTATGCGCTGCTCTTTTGCATGGTTCTGAAATAGATGTGAAGAATATATGTGAAGAAATTGAGTTTTGTTACTTTGGAAGTAAAGAGGAGAATGTTGAAATTGACCAAGAAGAAGCGGGTAATGTGGAAGATAGTGTACAGGTTTCCAGTACAGATAATTTCCAGAGGGAAATTGCGACGTTTCAGGTCAAATCAAGTGAGAGGCTAAATTTCACTTGTGTGTGTTGTCGACGCACTTATTATAAGAATCAGACTAAGTTAGGGGATTTATATGCAAAAAGTGAAAGGGAAAATAATAGTGAATGGAAGGATTTCACAACATACTTGATGGTAGAAAATTGTTTTGATTTGGGAATGGATCAACGTGTGTGTACTTATTGTTGTAACAAATTAAATCAAAACCAGATGCCTGCTAGAGCAGTTCATAATAATCTGGAATTGATTGAGATTCCTTCTGAATTGAAGGATTTAAATACTTATGAATCTATTTTGATTCAAAGTATCCATCCCTTTCAGGCTATTGTAAGAATGGAGCCAAAGACAGGGAAATTGCCTCCATCAGATTTACAGAGAGGATTAAAGGGAAGAGTTGTTTATTTGCCTCCAGATTTGAAGAAAAACATTAACACAATTGGAGTAGAAAAAGTGGACGAGGAACCTCTGGTTATCTTAGTTAATGGGGTTCCGACAAAGAATAAGAAAATATGGCAAGATTTAGTAGATGTTAGGAAAGTTAAAAAGGCAACATTGTATTTGAAAAAAAATAATAAATTCTATAAGAATGTATATGTTGCAGAAGAGGAAGTAAGTGAGGAAGAGGATAGCGATTTGTGTGCTGGTCAAATTGAGAAAGTAGAACCCTCTACTAGTGAAGAAATATATGAACATTATAGTGTTCATCCTTTGCATTCCAAGGAAGTCATGGGGAATGCTATTGAGTTGTTTCAAATGAAACAAGCCAAAGGGAGTCCCATTAGTGTTTGGGAGGAAAGTTTGGAAGCTCGGTGTTTCCCACAGCTTTTTCCAACAGGTCAGGGAGGAAGATATGATGAGCGACCTCATCAAATTCCTGCTTCTGAATACCGGACTTTGCGATTGTATGCAGGAGATGCTAGGTTTCGACAATGCATTCCTTATTTGTTTCATCTCCTGTTTGAAAGCGATCTGTCTGGACTGTCATATGCAGTGAACCACATCTTGAAAAGTGGTATACACATGCAAAACATCTCGGCAAGTGACTTTATGGATAAAGTCAATGTCCAAGACAGTATTTTGGATTCTCACCTGATTAATCTCATGGCGTGTCAGCGTGGTACTAATGAGTACTGGTACCGTCGTCATGGTGATTTAAAATGTATGCTGAGGAACTTAGGTACTCCCACATGGTTCCTCACTCTGAGCTGTGCCGAGTATGGCTGGGAAGACTTACTTGAATTTCTACGAGAGGCAAATGCTAACGTAGATAACATCGAATTCAAGACACCCGGAGAACTGTGCTCTTTGGATCCAGTCAATGTATGTAGGTACTTCAATCATAGATTTGAAGCTATGATGTCTTTCATCATGAATAAGAAGAATCCACCTCTTGGAGAGGTGTTGGATTTCTTCTGGAGAAAGGAGTACCAAGCAAGAGGTGCTCCTCATATACATATGTTGCTGTGGATCAAGGATGCACCTAAATTTGGAACGGATCCAGAAGACTCAGTGATGAGCTTCATCCAACAGTATTCTACGTGTGCTGTTCCAAACGCAAAGGAGAAGAAAAGCCTAAGAGAAAAAGTTCTGCGTTTCCAAAGCCATCGATGTGGAAAGTACTGCCGTCGTAAATTCCGAAACAAGGACAAGTTCTACACCAAATGTCGTTTCGGCTTTCCACGACCGGTGATTTCTAAAGGAAGAGTAAACAGTTTGATGTCTTCGCTGCGACATAATGTGATGAAGAAATCACCTAAAAACACATACAATTTGAAGAGGAACGAAGAGTCCAAGTACATCAACGACTACAACCCGGTGATTTTGTCCATGTGGAATGCTAACATGGATATACAGTTTGTGGCTGATAACTGTATGGCTGTGGCTCGGTATGTGACATCTTACATCACCAAAAAAGAGAAGACAGAATTGAAGGATATGTGGGAGGACATTTCCCATGAAAAGAGCCTCAGCAAGAAGTTGTACAGTTTCAGTCTGAAGATGTTGTCGCATCGAGAAATCGGAGCTTACGAATGTTCTGACCGGTTGTCTTCAGCAAGTCTCTATGCCAAGTCCAGGAGTATCGTTTGGGTGAGTGTTGGTCTTGCTGCAACGCGTAATCGAGTTCTGAAACCTGTGCGGGAAATTGAGTATTTGGCGGAAAAGGAGCCAAACAGTACCGACATTTTGAAGAGCAACATGTTGGATACATATTATCCAAATCGAAGCAGTCACCTCGAGAATGTTTGTCTGTATGAGGTTCTGCAAAATTACATATTCAAGAGGAACATCAAAGAAGATACTGAGAACGGAGTGTATGCTGTAATAGGAAGTGAGGGATGTCTGGTCAAGCAAAGAAAATGCCACTTGATAAACCATCGAAAATTGAGTGGCGAATCTCCTGAAAAAAAGGAGTTTTTCTATTTAGCACTTTTGCAACTTTTTAAGCCATGGCGTGCAGAAGAGGAACTGCTTGGAGATTTCCTTTGTTACGAAGACTCATTCAATGCTGCCAAGGAGACCATAGAATGTCCTGCTTTTCCCAAATATGTAGAAATGTTGAATGTGGAAATTGAGCAGGAAGCAACGATTGCAGCCGAGATTGCCAGAGACAGTTCTCAGGACAGTCAGAGTTCTGCTTCATTGAGTCAGGATCCACTAGGAGGACCTCTTATCGAAAATGAAGCTGCCACTGCTATGAATGAAGTGGAAAGAGCCATGGCACATACTCAGGAGGATGCGGTTAACTTAGAAGAGTTGGAAAGACAACTCAACGTTGAGCAGAGGAAAATATATGACGAACTTACCATGCAAATTGATCATGGATTAAGTCATGACAAGAAAGAGTGCTCATGTACGTCGTTGAAGCCTGTCCGACTGTATGTGAGTGGAGAAGCAGGAACTGGAAAAAGTTTCCTTATTAAAGCAATTTCATGTTATTTGCAGGAAAGGACAGAGTCATCGCTGTCTTGTGTTGTCACCGCTCCAACTGGACCGGCAGCACATAACATTAAAGGGATTACTTTACATCGTTTACTGATGCTGCCAGTGGAGCATGACAACAAATTAGAATATCACAAGCTATCTGGAGATGCTTGTTTTGAAGTTTCAAGAGTCTTGAGGAAAATGAAACTTCTTATCATTGACGAAGTAAGCATGGTTTCCAATGTCATGCTTGCCTTTGTGCATTTGAGAATGCAAGAAGTTCTCAAAACAGAGTATGATGTGTTATTTGGTGGCAAACACATCATTGTTTTCGGAGATCTTCTGCAGCTGACACCAGTGAAAGGGCAACCTGTGTTCAAAATGCTCACGCATGAAGATACCAGGAAGTGCTTAGGGAGCATTGGCAACGTCAATATATGGTTAAACTTCAATTATGCTGAACTGCATGAAAATATGCGTCAGGCAAAGGATGAAGTTTACAAGACTATTCTACAAGATGTTAGAATTGGAAAAGTGACCGAGCATGGGAAAGAAGCTTTACATGCACGATTACTGACAAATTTATATCCAGACGAAGATGTTGTGCCTGAGAATATTTTTCAGAAAGTTACTGAGAAAAAATCTGGAATATGTTTGATGCCAACTCTTGCAGAATGTGCCAAATTCAACAACAAAATGTTGCATTTAGAAAAGCAAGAGATTGTGAAACTGGAAGCTATTGACAGAGTAGAGCATATGGGATCAACAATTATTTTGTCTGAGAATCTGAAAACAAAATTGGATTCATTAGAGAAGAGTATATCTAAAACTGCGGGTTTTGAAAAGACTCTGAATGTGTGCTTGAACTGCCGTATAATTTTAAGAAGGAATTTACATGTTGAAAGAGGTCTGGTAAATGGATCAATGGGTAATGTTGTTGATTTTGTGAAATACAGAAATAGAGATGGAATTGAATTTTTTAAAATTAAATTTGATGGCATTGAGGAAGTACAGCTAATTGCTCGTTGTTCTGCTAGATTTTTGCTTGTAAAAGACTTATATGTTCGTCGTAAGCAGTTTCCTGTTTGCTTGGCATATGCGGTGACAATCCATAAATCGCAAGGTTTAAGTGTAGACTGTGCATTGGTGAATATTGGCAGTTCTGTGTTCAAGGAGGGTATGGCATATGTGGCATTGTCACGAGTTAGAACTTTATCGGGATTGTACTTGATTGAGTGTGATGTCACAAACATTTGTGCGGATCTAGATTGTGTTAAGGAATACAATAGGTTAAGAAGAGAGTATGCGCCACATTTGCCTCAGTATCCTTTGTTTGAGAAACGTGTGGTAGGCCGGAAACGAAGAAATGTGACCAATACTGGGGAGGTTGTAGCAAAAAGACGAAAAGTCGATGAACCTGAAATTATAAGCAGAAACAAAAAGGATTCTGTTGAAGATGTTGTTGGTTTTCAATTTGAAAACAGTTCTGGTGTCAACTGCTATGCTAATGTAGTGGTTAATGTTTTGTTTTCTCTAGAAAATGTAAAAGAAGAGATTGTGGTCAATTCTGATCAAAGATTTTGCAGTTTGTTAAATTCTGTGTTAGAGAAATGTAGCACTGATAGAACAAACATAGAAAGTGTGTCTGAAATTCGAAATCTGTTAGACAGATGTTCAGGCCAAACACAATTCTCTCAAAATAGTCAGCAAGATTGTCAGGAGTTTTTAATGTATATGCTTGATGTATTGCATGATGAAGGTGTAGATGTAGATCACCTGTTTGGGCTTTCTTATCAATGGCAGCATGACTGCGAGAACTGTAGGGTATCAAGTACTACTAGTGTAGACTCAGAAAGATTTATATATTTAACTTTGCCAGACAGTAAATCAGTCTCTTTTAATAAGCTAGTAAAAGCAGCTGATCACAACATGGAGTGTAGCCAATGTAAATCTGAAATGATGTCCACATTATTTATACGAACATATGGCCAGTATGTCATTTTAATGTTCCAACGATGTAGGCCTGATGGAACAAAATTGACAACTTTAATTAAAAATGTTGTGGCTTCACAGTTGTCAATATCAGGAAGGACTTTTGTAACTGTAGCAATTATATATCATGATGGTCCTTCAATAACATCAGGACATTATACAGCTTATTTAAAGTGTAGAAATGGCTGGTCATTCTGCAATGATTCTGTTTTAATTTTCAAAAAAAAATTGCCGTATGACCTTAAAAACTCTTACCTGGTGTTTTTAAAACCAAAATTTTAGGGAAAGAATCTCGGGATGTGCTCTGAGGAATTTCAAGAAGTTCTAATGGCTCCTACACGATTTGGCCTTGAGGATAAGTGTAGTACAGAGACATAACTTCTTACCATAACACTGGACGTCATGGAGAAATACGTGCACTTTGAATGAGTTCAGAAAAACTGTTTCTTTTTATAAGCTAATTGAAGCAGCCAATCAAAACATGGAGTAGAGGGAATGTAAGTCTGCAATGCTGTCTACTGTTTTACATTGCTTTGTCATTAAAAGTGATGTAGAGAATTAAATAATTGTACTAGTCATAAAGGTAGTGTAAGTCTGCTTCATAGTAAGCAGTATCAGTGTGATAGGAAATGTAGAACATGATTGAGCAAGAAGGGGAAGATATTACTAGTCCAGGATTGTGAAAATGATCTTCAACATTTTAATTGTGAAAGTTGCGGAAATACAACATGACGGGATTGGCTTAAAAGAATTCTAAGAGTTATAAATGGCTCAGACACGATTTGGCCTTGTGGAAACGTGTGGTAGAGAGCGAGAAGTCATTTATTGTATGTAACATGTTTTTGAAAACGATGGAGGTTTTCTTTCAGAAAGTGGCGGGTTGAAAGTAATAACAGCACAACAGAGTGTAAGCTGTTCATAGGACATCCTTGGCCGTCATGGAAAGTAAGTTAACTTTAAGGAGTTCTGAATTCTGATTTGTTATGTTGTATGGGTTTTTTAAACACAATCATTGTGATTGTGTTTTTTTTTCCCCGCTGTTATATGATGAATACCTTCAAGTCACTGTTTTAGTGAAATTTGATACATTCTGAGAACAGCAAAAATAAACCATTTAACATGTATAATTAATTCTGTTCTGTTTGCATTTATGATGTACATGTAGAACTGTGTAGGAGGCATGGAGAAGGTGAGGCTTCTGTAAGTGTCAAAGTTGTTGCATACAGTGCTCATATTCTACGTAGGCTTTTATATTTCATTACTTTCACTGTTTCTGACTGATCTAAAAAATTTTTTTTAAAAAGAACAGTAAGTATAAGGGAAGGAAACAGACAGTTATGTTAAAAGAAACACAGCTATAGGGAATAAACTAGGGATACTGTTACCCGCAATCCTCTGCTGATGATGTCACTCAGCATGTCATGAATGATGTAATATGTGACATCATCAGCAGTGGATTACGGGTAATAGTATCTCTAGTTTACTCCCCTATAGCTGTCTTTCTTTTAACATAACTGTCTGTTTCCTTCCCTTATACTTACTGTTCTTTTTATTAAAAAAAAAATTTTGGGTTCGCTTCCGGTTCGCGTACCGGGGAGCGAACTGGGAAGCGAACTAAGAGAAATAGAGGTTGGCACAGTTCCAAATATTGTACCAATTTTTTAATAATTTTATTATTTTTCTGAACATTTTTTTACTTTTTTTGAATTTTTCTGAACAGTTTTATATTTTTTTTGTTTTTTTTTCGGAGGGGGCAACGAAAACGATTCATTGTAAAGGGCTCAACAGGAGCAACAAAACAAAAAAAAAGAATTTATTGTTTGGGGCGTTTCGGACAAACATGAGCATGATTGTCAATAGCTCTGTTGATCAGAGTGATGCTACTTTCTCCGTAGCAAATGAATCCACTGCAATGTACGCAGACTTGTTTTACTTCACGAAATCTCGTTTGTATATTTGGCACCATCTCCCTGCCCTCTGGTCCCGTTACTTCCGGTACAACAGATCTTCTGGCCATAATAGGGAGATTATCTAGGTTGTTACGAAACTGTGCAGCACTGTAGTTGTTAGGATGCCACCTAGTCATATGGCGATGCATTGTGTAGTTTCCGAAACTGTATTTTTTGTCGGTCCCTCTGGACAGTCTATCTTGACATATAAGGCAAGTTACGTATCTTGCATTTACTTTTTTCTGACCTTTGGGAATTTTAAAAAATTGCCAAATGAAGTTTTCTTTCCGGTGAGACGTCCTGGGCTCCTCAGGCAAAAAGTGCCTCTCTTCGTGCTCGTCGTCCTGTTCCTCTTCTTCCTCTTCTTGCTGAATTATAACTTTAGCAGGTGGTCCACTCTTCCTTGGATGTGATGGAGGTGGTGGGGAAGCACCAGCTGAAGCTACTAAAGAAGCCATTGCTCACTGGTAACAAAGGGTCTTTCTCTCACAATGATGAAAGTCAGAGGGAGGAAAGAAGGAGGGATTTTCATCATTTGGGAAAAACAATAGTTCTCAACCAATGAAAAGTGTTCATTTTAGATTATATGACCTAGTCTTACATCATTAGGAAACCAAAAGTGAAATGAACCAATGAAAAGTGTTATTACCAAGTCACATGACCTGCTGTGTTTACGTTAAGCGCTTTGCAGGGCCTCCCGGTTTGCTTCCAGAAACCTGTGCTTTGACAGTCGGTAAGCGTACCAGTTCGCTAACGTAGCACGTCATATGACGTATCACGCGACAACTCGAAACGTCATGCGGACGGGAGGCGTCACGATGTTGTTTTCTAACGCGGCAGTTGCGGTAAAGAAACGTTTACCGGCTCGCGGTCTATTTCGCGGCATCAAGGTCAGCTAACGGGAAGCTTCCCGATTCGCGAAGCGGGAACGAAGAAAAAAAAATATTTAAAAAAAAAATTATTAATAAACATATAAAATATATTTTTGGATTTAAAGAAGAATACATTTTACAGCTACAGATATTAGCTGTTAAAAAACCAATGAAATTCACTGAAAAAACCATAGGTTATAGACCATATATAGTTAGGAATTAGCATTTACAAAACCTTGAAAATTCACTGAAAAAACCATAGGTTATAGACCATATATAGTTAGGAATTAGCATTTAGAAAACCTCATTTTACTCACACAAAACCATTGAAATTCCATATATAGTTAGTTGCACTAACTATATATCGCGCACCCGCAATCCACTGCTGATGATGTCACATATTACATCATTCATGACATGGTCAGTGACATCACTGATGACATCACTGATGACATCTCAAATGACATCACTGATGACATCATCCAGTGACTGTGTGTTTCTGTAAAGTTTAAATATGTTTTACATATTGAAGAATGAGTAGATGTAGAAGTGTCTGGATGAAGGATTTAGTAGGTGCGTGACTGACTGTATGAGTGAGTGATTAAATGTGTCTCACTGAGTGCATGGGTTAGTGACTAAACTGTCTTAATTTGTGCATCATTATGTCTGTTGTTCTGTAAACTGCTGCATGTGTTGGTCAGTAGCTATATGAGTAACTATATGGGTTATTGATTGATTGCCCAAGTATTTGTATGGGAGACTGAGTGTGTGTGGCTGGCTGGGAGGTGTGTGACTCTGTGCAGATCAATGTGTACTTGTATCAATGATTGTATAAGAGAGTAAGTATGTGTTAGTATATGTTTCAAAATGTAAGGTGCTCTATGTTTAACTGTATAGATTAGAAAATGGAAGTGTGATTGATTATTTACAGGACTGACTAGGTGTGTGAGTAACTCCATGGATGAGTGACAGAGTGTGAGAGTCTGTATAGGTGTATGAGTGCATATGATAGTGTTGTAAAGATGAGTGATTGTATGTATGAATGATTGTATGGGTGAATGAGTGAATGTGTGTGTAGACGTAGGAATCAGTGAGTGCGTATGTAGTAACTAGTATTGGTGTGTCAATGGTTTCAAAAATTATACTCTGTATTTAACACTGGGTGAAACAGAGGTTATATTAAAATGTGAGGAGATGCATTGTATTGTCACATGAATGATATCATCAGTGATGTGGTCATTGATGTCAAATGAGATGTCATCAGTGATGTCATCAGTGATGTCATTTGAGATGTCATCAGTGATGTCATCAGTGATGTCACTGACCATGTCATGAATGATGTAATATGTGACATCATCAGCAGTGGATTGCGGGTGCGCGATATATAGTTAGTACAACTAACTATATATGGAATTTCAATGGTTTTGTGTGAGTAAAAAAAGGTTTCTTAAATGCTAATTCCTAACTATATATGGTCTATAACCTATGGTTTTTTCTGTGAATTTTCAAGGTTTTGTAAATGCTAATTCCTAACTATATATGGTCTATAACCTATGGTTTTTTCAGTGAATTTCAATGGTTTTTTAATAGCAAATATCAAAAGCTTTAAAATGTATTCTTCTTTAAATCAATAAATATATTTTATATGTTTATTAATACATTTTTTTTTAAATTATTTTTTTTGTTTCGCTCCAGGTCCGCGAACCGGTTAGCTTTCCGTTATCTCAATTTAATGCCGCGATCCGGTCCGCGAACCAGTAAGCGTTCCGTTTGCGCAACTGTCGCGTTAGAAAACAACATCGTGACGCGTCGCGCCAGCGAGACGTATCGCGTTGTCGCGTGATACGTCATATGACGCGCCGCGTTAGCGTACCCGGAAGTGAACCGGTACGCGAAGCGAGGCGCGAAGCGCAGCTTCCCGGAAGCGATCCGGGATGCGTCGCGAAGCGCGTAACGTAAACACAACAGGTCATGTGACTTGTTAATAACAGTTTTCATTGGTTCATTTCACTTTTGGTTTCCTAATGATGTAAGGCTAGGTCATGTGACCTAAAAGTAACACTTTTCATTGGTTTAGAACTATTGTTTTTCCCAAATGATGAAAACCCCTCCTTGTTTCCTCACTCTGACTTTCATCTTTGTGAGAGGAAGACCTTTTTTCATCACTGAGCAATGGCAAGTGTTGTAGCTTCAGCTGGTGCATCCCCACCACCACCACCACCTCCTAGGAAGAGAGGACCACCTGCTGAAGTTATCATTCAGCAAGAGGAGGAAGAAGAGGAAGAAGAGGAAGAAGAGGAAGAGCAGCAAGAGAGGCATTTTTTGCCTGAGGATCCCAGGAGGTCACATGTAAAAGAAAATGATATTTGGCAATTTTTTAAATATCCCCGGGGGCAAAAAAAAGTGAATGCCCGGTATGTAACTTGCCTTATCTGTAAGAAAGATTTGTCCAGAGGGACAGATAAAAAATATAGTTATGGCAATTATACAATGCATCGCCATATGGAGAGGTGGCACCCTAACAACTACAGTGCTGCGCAGGTACGTGACCTGCAAGATAATCCCCCTTCTGTGGCCAGAAGATCAGTTGTAGAGGAAGTGACGGGACCAGAGGCGAGGGAGATGGTCCCAAATATACAGATGAGGTTCGGGACAGTCAAACAAGTGTGCGTGCGTTGCGGTCAGTTGATTTGCTACAGAGAAAGTAGCATCACTTTAATCAACTTAGCAATTGATAATCATGTTTGTACAAACCGATTCAGAAAATAAATTATCTTTTTTTTGTTGTTGCTCCTGTTGAGCCCTTTACAATGAATCGTTTTCGCTTCCCCCCCCAAAAAAACAAAAAAAATATAAAACCGTTCAAAAAATACAAAAAAGGTAAAAAAAAATTCAGAAAAATAATAAAAAAATATAAAACAACAAAAATAATTTTAAAAAAAGTTCTTTTCAGAACTACCTCCCCTTTATAAAAAAATTGCTAGAATGTTTAGCACTCTGGCAACCTCTATTTCTTTTGGTTCGCTTCCCGGTTCGCTCGCCGGTACGCGAACCGGGAGCGAACCAAAAAATAAATTTAAAAAAAAAAAGAAGAGTAAGTATAAGGGAAGGAAACTGAGAGTAATGTTAAAAGAAAGAAAGCTATAGGGACTAAACCAGAGATACTGTTTAATAGATCTATTTACCGAAGAAAAGATGGAAGAGGGTATAATTGTGAAAAACAAAATAGATAAGGAAGTGAAAGAAAAAAAGGAGAGTAGAAGAATAACAAACAAGAGTTTCTTAGAGAATGTGACTGAATGATCAAATTAAGATTAAAACATTGGAATAACAGAGAGAAAAAACAGAATGCAGAAAAGAAGAAGTAACAGAAAAGGAATGATTGAAACAGCAAAGAAATGTAAATAACATAGGGGCATATTATCAACATAGGCGATAAAAGTTTCGCTGCTTTTATCGGCAGAAATCTGCTGCTAAAGCCGCTTTTGCGGCAGAAAACTGCCGCTAAAGCCGCTTTTGCGGCAGTTTTCTGCCGATAAAAGCAGCGATAATTATATTGCCTGTGTTGATAATATGCCCCTTAGTGTGCTTGAACTACAGAGAGAAAGCATAATGAACAAGTAGTGAAAGAGTGATCAGTCAGAGACAGTGAGAGTAATAGAGACGGAGTGAGTGAACAAGAGTGAGGAACTATGAGAAGAGAGGGACTGAGAAAAAGAGTGGAAGGAGTAGAGTAAGTAAGTAATAGAGAAAGGAATGAGGGAAGTAGCAAAGGCAGGAAAGTGAGGGTTAAAGAAATGAAGCAGTGGAATTAATAGAAGTTAAATGTGATACTAATGTAACAAAAAGAGTACAAAACATTTACCTTATAATTGTCGTTAACTTAGTCACTTGTTATTTTTATACTTTCAATCTGTGAAAGAGAGAAGAAACATTTGAAAAATATTAAAACATGTATTTAAAAATTAGAAAAGACAAGGGAAAAGATTGAAGGACAAACAGTTTTTCAACAACTTTGACACTTACAGAAGCCTCTGCTTCTCCATACCCCCTACACAGTCCTAAAAATATACATTTTAAACTAACAGTATCTTGATGCAGATGAAGTGAGGCCTATCTTGCAACATGGTGCATCTTTTGCACTGCTGCTGTCTCACAAAAGTGACGCAATGGCAGCGCAAAAGAGGTGCACAGCCATCATAAAACTGTCCCTAACATTTTAAATGATTGTTTCAGGATGCCAATAAGGTGTGTCCTATCCAGAGGTTTGTTTGAGGTGAGGCCTACTCAGGGTTGCAGATGAAATTTAGAGTTGTTGAAGAGTACAGAGGAGATAATACATGTCCATGCCTACCAATGAAGTGAGTCATGTCCACTTCACTCTTGAACAAAGGTCACACCTCCTCTGTTTCCCTGGACAGGCCTAACGTTGATCTGCACAATGTGATTCGTAATGTTAGGAAACACAGGTGATGTAATTGAAAAACGTGCAATTTCTTTTGCTCATTTCACAATCACATCACTTGTGTTTCCTTTGCTTAGGTATCTAATTGTGCAGATGTAGTCCAGCATATGAAAGAGTACGCAGAAGTGCAGCACTGCATGCAACAACTTTGACACTTACTGAAGCCTCAGCTTCTGCATGCCCCCTACACAGTCCTAATTATATACATTTTAAACTGACGGTATCTTGCTGGAGATGAACTGAGGCCTATCTTGCAACATGGTGCATCTTTTACACTGCTGCTGCGTCACAAAAGTGACAGAACAGCGGCGCAAAAGAGGCACAAGGCCATCATAAATCTGCCCTTAACATTTTAAATGATTGTTTCTAGATGCTGATAAGGTGTGGCCTATCCACAGATTTGTTTCAGGTGAGTCCTACTCAGGGTTGCAGATGAAATTTAGCCTTGTTGAACAGTACAGAGGAGATAATACATGTGCAGGCCTACCAACGAAGTGAGTCATGTCCACTGCACTCTTGAACAAATGTCAGACCTCCTCTGTCTCCTGGAACAGGCCTAAACCTCATCTACACAATGTGATGTGTAATGTTAGGAAACACAGGTAATGTAATTGAAAAACGTGCAATTTTTTTTGCTCATTCCACAATCACATCACCTGTGTTTCCTTTGCTTAGGTATCTCACTGTGCAGATGTAGTCTATCATATGAAAGACTACGTAGAATGTGAGCACTGTATGCAACAACTTTGACACTTACAGAAGCCTTAGCTTCTCCATGCCTACTACACAGTTCTAAATGTATAACATAAATACAAAAAGTACAGAATTAATTATACATGTTAAATGGTTTATTTTTGCTGTTCTCAGAATTTATCAAATTTCACTAAAAACAGTGACTTGAAGGTATTCATCATATAACAGCGGGGAAAAAAAAACACAATCAAAATGATTGTGTTTAAAAAACCTATATAACATAACCAATCAGAAATCAGAACTCGTAAAAATTAACTTACTTTCCATGACGTCGAAGGATATCCTATGAACAGCTTACACTCTGTTGTGCTGTTATTATTTTCAGCCCGCCACTTTCTGAAAGAAAAGCTCCATCGTTTTGACAAATATGTTACATACAATAAATAACTTCTCGCTCTCTACCACACTTTTCCACAAGGCCAAATCGTGTAAGAGCCATTTATAACTCTTGGAATTCTTCTAAGAAAATCCCGTCATTTTGTATTTCCACAACTTTCAGAAAGAAAACGTTCAAGATCACTTTCACAATCCTGTACTAGTAATATCTTACCCTTCTTGCTCACTCATGTTTCACATTTCCTATGACACTGATACTGCTTACTATGAAGCAGACTTACACTACCTCTATGACTACTACAATTATTTAATTCTTTACATCACTATTAATCACAAAGCAATTTAAAACAGTACATAAAATTATATCAAACCCTAGAATCATTATAGGCCAGTTACCTACCCTAAATTCTTTCTTCTGAAAACAGAAAGTAAGAATATTTTTAATAAGATGTGTAATAAGTGGATGTTGTCAAAGGACCATCATGTCATATAATAGCTGCAGTTAGAAATGGTCTTCCTAAAATCAACGACTGTGTAGCCATAACATTTGTAATTAAAGTTGAAAACGTATTTTCATCAGGTTTATATAGTTGGAATTTTTAAATGACATTATAACCAAAAGTTTGTTCAAAATATGTCGACAGCATTGCAGACTTACATTACCTCTACTCCATGTTTTGATTGGCTGCTTGAATTAGCTTATTAAAAGAAACAGTTTTTCTGAACTCATTCAAAGTGCAGTTCTTCTTCCATGACGTCAAGTGTTATGGTAAGAACACCGTTTGCTTTGGGAAATACTCTGTTGTCCTTTAACTATTCCGTGCCCACCACTTTCTGTAAAAAACCTTCTTTTTTTCAGGAAATAGTTAAAACTGAAAAATAACTTTTGCCTCTGTACTACACTTATCCTCAAGGCCAAATAGTGTAGGAGCAATTAGAACCTCTTGAAATTCCTCAGAGTAAATCCCGAGATTCTTTCCCTAAAATTTTGGTTGTAAAAACACCAGGTAAGAATTTTTAAGGTCAAAAGGCAATTTTTTTTTGAAAGTTAAAACAGAATCATTGCAGAATGACCAGCCGTTTCTAGACTTCAAATAAGCTGTGTAATGTCCTGATGTTGTTGAAGGACCGTCATGATATATAATTGCTGCAGTTACAAAAGTCCTTCCTGATATTGACAACTGCGAAGCCACAACATTTTTAATTAAAGTTGTCAATTTTGTTCCATCAGGCCTACATCGTTGGAACATTAAAATGACATACTGGCCATATGTTCGTATAAATAATGTGGACAACATTTCAGACTTACATTGGCTACACTCCATGTTGTGATCAGCTGCTTTTACTAGCTTATTAAAGGACACTGATTTACTGTCTGGCAAAGTTAAATATATAAATTTTTCTGAGTCAACACTAGTAGTACTTGATACCCTACAGTTCTCGCAGTCATGCTGCCATTGATAAGAAAGCCCAAACAGGTGATCTACATCTACACCTTCATCTAGCAATACATCAAGCATATACATTAAAAACTCCCGACAATCTTGCTGAATATTTTGAGAGAATTGTGTTTGACCTGAACATTTGTCTAACAGATTTCAAATTTCAGATACACTTTCTATTTTTGTTCTATCAGTGCTACATTTCTCTAACACAGAATTCAACAAACTGCAAAATCTTTGATCCGAATTGACCACAATCTCTTCTTTTAAATTTTCTAGAGAAAACAAAACATTAACCACTACATTAGCATAGCAGTTGACACCAGAACTGTTTTCAAATTGAAAACCAACAACATCTTCAACAAAATCCTTTTTCTTTCTGCTTATAATTTCTGGTTCATCGACTTTTCGTCTTTTTGCTACAACCTCTCTACTATTGGTCACATTTCTTCGTTTCCGGCCTACCACACGTTTCTCAAACAAAGGATATTGAGGCAAATGTGGCGCATACTCTCTTCTTAACCTATTGTATTCCTTAACACAATCTAGATCCGCACAAATGTTTGTGACATCACACTCAATCAAGTACAATCCCGATAAAGTTCTGACTCGTGACAATGCCACATATGCCATACCCTCCTTGAACACCGAACTGCCAATATTCACCAATGCACTGTCTACACTTAAACCTTGCGATTTATGGATTGTCACCGCATATGCCAAGCAAACAGGAAACTGCTTATGGCGAACATATAAGTCTTTTACAAGCAAAAACCTAGCAGAGCAACGACCAATTAGCTGTACTTCCTCAATGCCATCAAATTTATTTTTTAAAAATTCAATTCCATCTCTATTTCTGTATTTCACAAAATCAACAACATTACCCATTGATCCATTTACCAGACCTCTTTCAACATGTAAATTCCTTCTTAAAATTATACGGCAATTTAAGCACACATTCAGAGTCTTTTCAAAACCTGCAGTTTTAGATATAGTCTTCTCTAATGAATCCAATTTTGATTTCAAATTCTCAGACAAAATAATTGTTGATCCCATATGCTCTACTCTGTCAATAGCTTCCAGTTTCACAATCTCTTGGTTTTCTAAATGCAACATTTTGTTGTTGAAGATGGCACATTCTGCAAGAGTTGGCATCAAACATATTCCAGATTTCTTCTCAGTAATTTTCTGAAAAATATTCTCAGGCACAACGTCTTGTTCTGGATACAAATTTGACAGTAATCGTGCATGTAAAGCTTCTTTCCCATGCTGGGTCAGTTTTCCGATTCTAACATCTTGTAGAATATTCTTGTAATCTTCATCCTTCGCCTGACGCATATTTTCTCTCAGTTCAGCATAATTGAAGTTTAACCATATATTGACGTTGCAAATGCTCCCTAGGCACTTCCTGGTATCTTCATGCGTGAGCATTTTGAACACAGGTTGTCCTTTCACTGGTGTCAGCTGCAGAAGATCACCGAAAACAATGATGTGTTTGCCACCAAATAACACATCATACTCTGTTTTAAGATTTTCTTGCATTCTCAAATGCACAAAGGCAAGCATGACATTGGAAACCATGCTTACTTCGTCAATGATAAGAAGTTTCATTTTCCTCAAGACTCTTGAAACTTCACAACAAGCATCTCCAGATAACTTGTGGTATTGTAATTTGTTATCATGCTCCACTGGCAGCATCAGTAGACGATGCAAAGTAATACCTTTAATGTTATGTGCTGCCAGTCCAGTTGGAGCGGTGACAACACAAGACAGCGATGACTCAGTCCTTTTCTGCAAATAACATGAAATTGCTTTAATGAGGAAACTTTTTCCAGTTCCCGCTTCTCCACTCACGTACAGTCGGACAGCCTTCAACGACGTACATGAGCACTCTTTCTTCTCATGACTTAATCCATGATCAATTTGGTTGGTAACTTCGTCATATATTTTCCTCTGCTCAACGTTGAGTTGTCTTTCCAAGTCTTCTAAGTTAACCGCATCCTCCAGAGCATGTGCCATGGCTCTTTCCACTTCAATCATGGCAGTAGCAGCTTCATTTTCAATAACTGGTCCTCCTAGTGGATCCTGACTCAATGAAACAGAACTCTGACTGTCCTGAGAACTGTCTCTAGCAATCTCAGCTGCAATCGTTGCTTCCTGCTCGATTTCCGCATTCAACATTTCTAGATATTTGGGAAAAACAGGACATTCTATGGTCTCCTTGGCGGCATTGAAAGAGTCTTCGTAACAGAGGAAATCTCCAAGCAGTTCCTCTTCTGCACGCCAAGGCTTGAAAAGTTGCAAAAGTGCTAAATAAAAAAACTCTTTTTTTTCAGGAGATTTGCCACTCAATTTTCGATGGTTTACCAAGTGGCATTTTCTTTGCTTCACCAGACATCCCTCACTTCCAATTACAGCATACACTCCTTTATCAATATCTTCTTTGATGTTCCTCTTGAATATGTAATTTTGTAGAACCTCATACAGACAAACATTCTCGAGGTGACTGCTTCTATTTGGATAATATGTATCCAACATGTTTGTCTTCAAAATATCGGTACTGTTTGGCTCCTTTTCCGCCAAATACTCAATTTCCCGCACTGGTTTCAGAACTCGATTACGCGTTGCAGCAAGACCAAGACTCGCCCAAATGATACTCCTGGATTTGGCATAGAGACTTGCTGAAGACAACCGGTCAGAACATTCGTAAGCTCCGATTTCTCGATGCGACAACATCTTCAGACTGAAACTGTACAACTTCTTACTGAGGCTCTTTTCATGGGAAATGTCCTCCCACATATCCTTCAATTCTGTCTTTTCCTTTTTGGTGATGTAAGATGTCACATACCGAGCCACAGCCATACAGCTATCAGCCACAAACTGTATATCCATGTTAGCATTCCACATGGACAAAATCACTGGGTTGTAGTCGTTGATGTACTTGGACTCTTCGTTCCTTTTCAAATTGTATGTGTTTTTAGGTGATTTCTTCATCACATTATGTCACAGCGAAGACATCAAACTGTTCACTCTTCCTTTAGAAATCACCAGTCGTGGAAAGCTGAAACGACATTTTGTGTAGAACTTGTCCTTGTTTCTGAATTTACGACGACAGTACTTTCCGCAACAATGGCTTTGGAAGCGTAAAACTTGTTCTCTTAGGCTTTTGTCTTCCTTTGCCTTTGGAACAGCACATGTAGAATACTGTTCTATGAAACTCATCATTAAGTCATCCGGATCTGTTCCAAATTTGGGTGCATCTTTGATCCACAGCAGCATATGTATATGAGGAGCACCTCTTGCTTGGTACTCCTTTCTCCAGAAGAAATCCAACACCTCTCCAAGAGGTGGATTTTTCTTGTTCATGATGAAAGACATCATAGCTTCAAATCTATGATTGAAGTACCTGCATACATTCACTGGATCCAAAGAGCACAGTTCTCCGGGTGTCTTGAATTCGATATTTTCAATGTTTCCATTTGCCTCTCGTAGAAATTCAAGTAAGTCTTCCCAGCCATACTCGGCACAGCTGAGAGTGAGGAACCATGTGGGAGTTCCTAAGTTCCTCAGCATACATTTTAAATCACCATGACGACGGTACCAGTACTCATTAGTACCACGCTGACACGCCATGAGATTAATCAGGTGAGAATCCAAAATACTGTCTTGCACATTGACTTTATCCATAAAGTCACTTGCCGAGATGTTTTGCATCTGTACACCACTTTTCAAGATGTGGTTCACTGCATATGACAGTCCAGACAGATCGCTTTCAAACAGGAGATGAAACAAATAGGGAATGCATTGACGAAACCTAGGATCTTCTGCATACAATCGTAAAGTCCGGATTCAGAAGCAGGAATTTGATGAGGTCGCTCATCATATCTTCCTCCTTGACCTGTTGGAAATAGCTGTGGGAAACACCGAGCTTCCAAACTTTCCTCCCAAACACTAATGGGACTCCCTTTGGCTTGTTTCATTTGAAACAACTCAATAGCATTCCCCATGACTTCCTTGGAATGCAAAGGATGAACACTATAATGTTCATATATTTCTTCATTTTTAGAGGGTTCTACTTTCTCAATTTGACCACCACACAAATCGCTATCCTCTTCTTCACTTACTTCCTCTTCTGCAACATATACATTCTTGTAGTACTTATTGTGTTTCTTCAAATACAATGTTGCCTTTTTGACTTTCCTAACATCCACTAAATCTTGCCATATTTTCTTACTCTTTGTCGGAACCCCATTAACTAAGATAACCAGAGGTTCCTCTTCCACTTTTTCTACTCCAATTGTATTAATGTTTTTCTTCAAATCTAGAGGCAAATAAACAACTCTTCCCTTTAATCCTCTCTGTAAATCTGATGGAGGCAATTTCCCTGTCTTTGGCTCCATTCTTACAATAGCCTGAAAGGGATGGATACCTTGAATCAAAATAGATTCATAAGTATTTAAATACTTCAATTCAGAAGGAATCTGAACCAATTCCAGATTATTATGAACCGCTCTAGCAGGCATCCGGTTTTGATTTAATTTGTTACAACAATAAGTACACACACGTTGATCCAATCCCAAATCAAAACAATTTTCTACCATCAAGTATGTTGCAAAATCCTTCCATTCACTATTATTTTCCCTTTCACTTTTCGCATATAAATCCACTAACTTAGTCTGATTCTTATAATAAGTGCGTCGACAACACACACAAGTGAAATTAGGCCTCTCACTTGATTTCACCTGAAACGTGGCAATTTCCTTCTGAAAATTATCTGTACTGGAAACCTGTACACTATCTTCCACATTACCCTCTTCTTCTGGGTCAATTTCAACATTCTCCTCTTTACTTGCAAAGTAACAAAACTCAATTTCTTCACAAATATTCTTCACATCTATTTCAGAACCATGCAAAAGAGCAGTGCATAATTGTTTAAGCATAATTGCTGGACTCTTAGCATAATACAACATTCTAACTAATTTCCTCACTTTATTATGATGCACTGCTAGCATCCTGAAATGATGAAAAACACTCTGGCATACTCTCCTGGAAAGACAAGCCAGTGAATGACCATGCAAACCTGTCACTTCTCTCACTCTGCAAGGATCTAATTCTTGCAACAACTTAATTTTCTGCTTTAAACTTTTTTTATTAAATGTCCGTACAAAATCACAAAGCAAATTGATGGAATCCTGTCGCACACTGCAAATACTACTACACTTCCAGATATACACTGGTCCCTTAGGACGTCTTCCTAAAACCTCATTACCTAACACCTCTTCTGCCTCTGTTGTCACAAGTTTTTCTTTTTCAACTGGACAACCATCTTTCACCTCATAAGCTCGACCACTGGTGTCAACTGCATGCACTAAATCATTATCCTGGAAATAACTCTCCTCATTAAAAAATGCCTCACAACTTGAACTATGCATCCATTCTCCTGAAAAAACTTCACAAAAATTACTACGAATAACTGTTCTCTTCCATCTACTATTTCTTTTGAAATCATAAATTGCCTTGTTTAGCTTCCTAATTCTATTGATTATCAAAATAAATAACTTTCGCTTAATTTCAAATGCCTGATCAATAATTTTCTCAACTTTTTTTTTCTCTTATAAAAAAACACTTTCTGTTGACCTTTCTTAATATTTTTTAACAAATTGCCAATTATCCTGTTGCGGAACATTCGTCTACGAATGTCCCTAAACTGATTTTTCCTTCTACTACCATGCACAGAGTTATCTCCTGCTCTAGCAGTAACATTTTTGATTGGCCTTTCCTTTCCGTTTAAATTTGTTCTCTTTTTCTGGACTAAAACATTTTCTGTAGTACTACTTTTTTTTCTACAAATGTTTCTTATGAATGATTTCGTTGTCTTACCCGGAGCTTTCTTGGTGACTTGACGAGTTTTTATTGTAGAGGACTGCTGCAAAAATTTTGTAAGCTGCTGTCTTTGACGTTTTGTAGCCTTTCGGTTTCGGTGTACTTTTGAAATGATCTGCAGTTGAATCTGTGGTAAAATATAATTAAAAATGTTATTAACCACTATTAGCAAACAGTAAATCAATAACAGTCGTCAAAAATTTAACACACTACTTGTCATTTTTTCATATATAATAATTTTTAGTGCATTGGCAAATTTAGTAGTCACAAATAGTAGCAAAGAAATTGAATACTTCTACATTTCACCTGTGCTGTTTTATATGTGAATCTGAACTAATTTTATTAGCATATTTGACTATTTTATTAAAGACACTACACACAACCTGTTTTTGAAGTTGTGTTTAATTTTAAATGAAACGGTTTACATGTTTACTTTTCATTTCCAGTAATTTTTAAAAATAAATGTTTATAGTTCCATTGGCTCAAGCAGGTCAGCGTCCCACCCTATGTCATACAATTCTGACAAATCGGCATCCTCATCGTGTTCTTCATTATCCTCAGGATTTAAATCATCCAAGGGATCTACTTCCACTGATGTTTCAATCACAATTTCAATGATAATATCGAGATCAACAGATTGCTCATTATCACTCATGCTTGATGTTGTCGTTATCTTTAAAGAAAGAGAACAACAATGAGATGTTGCAGAGTAAGAGACAAATCTCAGAGACTATAATTGTAATTTTTTTTAACAAGAGTAACATTTTGCAGATATTATTTAACCATGTCCAGCGATGCTGCGGAGGTAAGGCCTATGTCCAATTTTTCAGTGAACAGGACTCATTTCTTCTTAACCTTGGATAAGCCTCACCAACTCTGTGTCCCCTGCTCATACTTAAATGTAAAGTGGCAGATTTATGTTAACTGGCGCATCCCCAGGGATGCACCAGTTAACGTGCGCTGCTGTTCTGCCACCCATGATGTGCCGCATTTACAATGCGGAGCACCATTGAGCAAAAACATCACATTGCAGGAATCACGTCGTAAGCGCGACATGTCTACTGCAATGCACTGGGGCAAGCCACACATTGCATGGTGCATCACTCCTTATGCCTGTTTCAAACAGGCGTAAGGATTTGATTCAGCAATGCCATAAAGCTGACTCAGTGAAATCTTCTAAATTTCACTGTGTTAGTTTTACAGGGCTTTCATGCAAATGAATGCCCACCCTGCAACAAAACGCCTATATGAAACCTGACGCAGGTTTCATGTGGCACAGTACTTTACACCATGACACATCTGCCTAGATGCATCAAGTTGTAAATATTACGCAACATAGCACATCTTTTGCGCCGACGCTGCGTCACAAAAGTGACGCACAGCGGCGCAAAAGAGGCACACGGCTATTATAAATCTGTCCCTAACATTTTAAATGATTGATTCAGGATGACGATAAGGTGTGGCCTATCCAGAGGTTTGTTTCAGGTGAGGCCTACTCAGGGTTGCAGATGAAATTTAGGCTTGTTGAAGAGTACAGAGGAGATAGTACATGTGCAGGCCTACCAATGAAGTGAGTCATGTCCACTGCACTCTAAACAAAGGTCAGACCTCTTCTGTGTCCGTGAACAGGCCTAAGCATCATCTGCACAATGTGATTCGTAAAGTTAGGAAACACAGGTGATGTAAATGAAAAATGTGGAATTTCTTTTCCTCATTTCACAATCACATCACCTGTGTTTCCTTTGCTTAGGTATCTCATTGTGCAGATGGAGTCTAGCATATCAAAGAGTACACAGAGGTTGAGCACTGTCTACAACAATTTTGACATTTATAGAAGATTCAGCATCTCCATGCCCCCTACACACTCCTAAATGTTTACATTTTAAACTGACGGTATCTTGTTGGAGATGAAGTGAGGCCTGTCTTGCAACATGGTGCATCTTTTGCATCACTGCTGCATCGGTTTCATGTGGCACAGGACTTTACAGCATGACACATCTGCCTAGATGCATCAAGTTGTAAATATTACGCAACATAGCACATCTTTTGCGCCGACGCTGCGTCACAAAAGTGACGCACAGTGGCGCAAAAGAGGCACACAGCTATCATAAATCTGTCCCTAACATTTTAAATGATTGATTCAGGATGACGATAAGGTGTGGCCTATTCAGAGGTTTGTTTGAGGTGAGGCCTACTCAGGGTTGCAGATGAAATTTAGGCTTGTTGAAGAGTACAGAGGAGATAATACATGTGCAGGCCTACCAATGAAATGAGTCATGTCCACTTCACTCTTGAACAAAGGCCAGACCTCTTCTGTGTCCGTGGACAGGCCTAAACCTCATCTGCTCAATGTGATTCGTAAAGTTAGGAAACACAGGTGATGTAATTGAAAAATGTGGAATTTCTTTTGCTCATTTCACAATCACATCACCTGTGTTTCCTTTGCTTAGATATCTCATTGTGCAGATGGAGTCTAGCATATCAAAGACTACGCAGAAGGTGAGCACTGTATGGAACATGGCTATGTAACTCAAAGAATCAAAATCTAAATTTGCCAAGCACACATGGGGGTGTATTTACAAGGACCTTCCACCACGGGGAAATGTCTTCAATTAAAATGGGAAAAATAACATCAAAGGGACTCAAATGCCTTTTAAATATACCCCAAGCAACCTCTAGCACTACATATCAAGAAACCTAATTGATTACAAAAAACGTTTTTAAACACATCATATAAATCAATTATATACCTACATTCAAGGGGAAATGACTTAAAATGCCCTAAGACACATGAAAGCGTTTTTTTAAGGCCCTTGCACCATTTTTGGGTCACTTTTAACATGGCTATGTAACTCAAAGAATCAAAATCTAAATTTGCCAAGCACAGATGGGGGCGTATTTACAAAGACCTTGCACCACGGGGAAAGGTCTTAAATTAAAATGGGAAAAATAACATCAGAGAGACGAAAAGGCCTTATAAATATGCCCCAAGCAACCTATGAAACTCTAGCAGTACATATCCAGAAATCTAATTGATTTCAAAAAACGTTTTTAAACACATCATATAAATCAATTATATACCTACATTCAAGGGGAAATGACTGAAAATGCCCTAAGACACATGAAAGCGTTTTTATAAGGCCCTTGCACCATTTTTGGGTCACTTTTAACATGGCTATGTAACTCAAAGAATCAAAATCTAAATTTGCCAAGCACAGATGGGGGCGTATTTACAAAGACCTTGCACCACGGGGAAAGGTCTTAAATTAAAATGGGAAAAATAACATCAGAGAGACGAAAAGGCCTTATAAATATGCCCCAAGCAACCTATGAAACTCTAGCAGTACATATCCAGAAATCTAATTGATTTCAAAAAACGTTTTTAAACACATCATGTAAAGCAATTATATACCTACATTCATCGGGAAGTGACTTAAAAT
Organism: Lissotriton helveticus; assembly: GCF_964261635.1. Taxonomy (NCBI): domain Eukaryota; kingdom Metazoa; phylum Chordata; class Amphibia; order Caudata; family Salamandridae; genus Lissotriton; species Lissotriton helveticus. The sequence continues at coordinate 2,008,921,374 of NC_136057.1, read as the reverse complement.
GCCCTAAGACACATGAAATCGTTTTTTAAGGCCCTTGCATCATTTTTGCGTTACTTTTAACATGGCTATGTAACTCAAAGAATCAAAATCTAAATTTGCCAAGCACACATGGGGGCGTATTTACAAGGACCTTGCACCACAAGGAAATGTCTTAAAATAAAATGGGAAAAATTACATCAAAGGAACTCAAAAGCCTTGTAAATATGCCCCAAGCAACCTATGAAACTCTAGCAGTACATATCAAGAAACCTAATTGATTTCAAAAAACGTTTTTAAACACATCTTGTAAAGCAATTATATTCCTACATTCATGGGGAAGTGAGTTAAAATGCCCTAAGACACATGAAAGCATTTTTGTAAGACCCTTGCACTATTTTTGCGTCACTTTTAACATGGCTATGTAACTCAAAGAAACAAAATCTATTTGTAAAACACTTGACACAAAGCAACATTTTAAATACACAACTTTCTTCATAATTTTCTCCCTAAAGCATACTATTCTCTATCTAAATTAAATGAATCATTTCTCACCTTAGCAAATACTTTATGAGTTTCAAAACAGTCTCAGACACACACCAATTTGTCTTTAGCAGAGCAAAAGGTATGCACTCCAGAGTCTGCAAGCAACAATGCCACAGAAATGCTGTAATTCATCACACATATCTCTCATGTCACCCAATCAAAACTCTTCCCTCACTTTTTTCAAATCAACACCCTTCCCCCCTCTGCCCTTTCTGCCTTTTTTTCCATAGCAACCACCTCCTGAAAGACCTCTGATGTTTGCAAGTTCACACAACAATGTTTCAATTGAACTCTGAACTCTCAGTACACCTGCATATCCAGTGCAATCTTTCATAAAATGATTTTTTCTTGACCATTCAAATTACATCTTTCAAAGAACTCATCCATGCACCCTAACTTTCTGTTTTCAGCGATCAAAATCCACCAATCACTGCTACTGCTTCATTAACACAGAAACTCCACAGTTTTTTTCATTTTAAACTCTTATTTTTTCAACTGCCATTTCATTGCCACACTTCATCTGACTGCAGCAGAACCTTCTCTCACTATGTTTTCTGTCTGGATTGTTGGACATAGTTACATCTACTGGGCTCAAAGGTATGCTGATAACAGAAATTTACCTAACCTCAATTTACAAAATGTGGAAATTAAGTGGATTGGCCACAGAGGATTAAAATGTCACCAATTGATACCATTGGTGAAAACCTTTTTGCATTTGCCAAAACCTGACCTGTTAATTGTGCACTGTGGAGGAAATGACTTGGGCACTTTGACTGGGGTAGGTCTGGAAATGCTTTTAAAGGACACCTTTGACCAATTGATGGCACTTTTTCCTCAAACTGCCTTGGTATATTCAAATATATGCCAAAGACAGAAATGGAGGTGGTCGAACCAATTTTGTCCACAAATTGAGAAATCAGCTTACATGAGAGACCATGGAATGGGCTCCATGTACAACAATAACTTGCGTTACTACATGCAAGATATCTACAGAGGAGATGGAGTTCACTTCTCAGATGAGGGGAACAGAATTTTCATTCTGAATTTAAGACTGTGCATTGGTACCTACTTATAAGTACCTACATCTACCATAAACCCAAAAGCTCTTCTCAGAGCTACCCTAACTATGATCACCATAAACAAATTTTAAATATATATTTTTTTTTACTAATTTTCACAATTTACGCTTTCTGGAGCGCTACCCGGTACGCGCACCGGACGCTAACCGCGCGAAAATTTTTTTAAAAATGTTTTTTTTTCGTACATATGGACCTCCTCAGCCACCCTCAGAAAACCTAGGGGGTCAGGATACGTCTACTGTGCCCCCTTCTACCCATTCTGAACATTTTTTGCCCTCCATCTTGTATCTCAATTCTACCGAAACACAAAATGGAGGACTCCCGTAACGCTGCCGGTTCGCGTATCGGGGCGCTCACCGGGAAGGGCTCATTAAAAAAAAGGTGGGAAAATAATTTACAGAAAAATGACTTGAGACACTTTCACCAAATATAGATTAGCTCATACTACATACCAATCCCTACCATTTTCACAAATTTGATTGAAATTCCATTTAGCCATTTAGCCTGTAGACCTCTCTAAATACCCTGAGGTAAATTACTTCACAAAACACATCTGAAGTGTTGGAATTGACAACCAATTAAAATGTTACTTTCATTTTCTACTTTTTTTACCTGACATTTGATTGGTTATGTACCTGAATATATATAAAGAAAGAGAGAGAAACACAGCCATTTTGACTACTACTTCCTGAAGTACATTGCAAGATCATTTTCACTCACAACTTAAACTTGGTTTTAAAAGGTAAGATGTTATTTTATAAATTTGAAAACATTTTCAGATAGTTATATACTATCCCTCTGTAAGAGTTACACATTGAAAAAGGCTTGTTTATTATAATTATGGATTGATTTAGGTTTCTGTGGTATAATTATGAATTTACTTAGGCTTTTTCACAGGCACATTTTAATAGTACTACTTCACGCCTCAAAAGTACCTGTCTGAACTTAAACCCAACAGTGTCCTATCTCTACTGATATATTTATTTTTTATGCAAATTTCAGCACAAAAATGGAAGGAGAACAAAACGTTTCCTTTGAAATTGTCCTAGACATGAACAATGAGGAAATCATTGAACCCATTGACTTGGAATTCATGGATGAATCACGAGACCATGAACTTCTACAATGTGTAGAATCTGTGGATTTCTTACTTCAATATGAGGACGGTCAAATGTGGGAAGTTATGTTCAGTCAAAAAGAAGACATATCGGACAGTCAAATGTTAGACGTTCTATTAAATTTTGAAAAAGAATCAGAAAAATAAAATTATATTTATTATTAAAAAATTGTTTGAGTCTTTAATCATTTTTATATGTAATTCATAAACTAGTACCAAATTGATTATAATGTAAAGTCAGACTTATAGTATACTGTGCACAATCACAAAAAAAATTATATTTAATAATCATAAATACTGCTACTTAAATAAAAAAAACAAAAAAAAACAACAAAAAGAACAATCAATAAACATACAATATTTCAAAAGTCTATCATAGTCTATCATTCTTTTTTCCTCATATTACGCTCCCCGGACCGCTTCCCGGTGCGCGTACCGTGCGCTCCCCACGCAAAAAAAACAAAAAAAAATTATTATTTTTTGCCCCGCGGGGCCCTTTTAAAGCCTCCACACCAAACCTAGGGGGTCAGGGAGGATCTACAATGCCCCCTTATGGTCATTTCCCCCTTTGTTTTGGCCTCCTCCTGTCTCTCGATCCTACCGAGAGACAAGATGGTTGCCGCTCCGGACTGTTTAGAATGTTGACAGACACCGGAGAGCCAATTAGCTTCGCTTCGCTAAGTTCTGTTACGCGTCCGGGGCGTTCCATTTTCCTGAAAATTTCAGCCAATTCCGTCCACAAACGCCAAGGTTATTAGACATAGAATTTTCAAAAATCCCATAGAGAAAAAATACTAACTATATATACCGCCAGTAGGTAATATATATATATATATATATATATATATATATATATATATATCTATATATATTCACTATAAAAAACATATGTTTCACACCAGTTATAGTTAGGAATTAGCATTTAAAAAACCTATTAAATTCACTGAAAAAACCATAGGTTTTACACCAGTTATAGTTAGCTGGAAGTTTTACTCGCATAAAACCATTGAAATTCCCACGTTATAGTTAGTTGGACTCACTATAACTTGCGCGTGCAATGCACTGCTGATGACGTCACATATTACATCACTCATGACATGGTCAGTGACATTACTCATGACATCAGTTAAAAGAGCTCAAAGAGGATGGAAAAAGGAAAGTGGGTGTCAGAGAATGGGAATACAATTTAATTTACACAATCCAAAGTATAGAATAACTTGTACAACATGTTACATAGTTTATTTTTGCTGTTCTCAGAATATATTGAATTTCACTTAAAACAGTGAGTTCATGACAGCGGAAAAAAAAAGACAAAATTGTGTTTTTAAAAAAACGTTAGATACTGACAAATGACAAATGTACACTAATCTTTGATTGACTTACTTTTCCTTGAGGCCATATAGTATATCATGGAGGTCCTTTTCTCATTGCAAAGTACTTTGCTGTTCAGTAAAAAATCAATTTCATCGACTTTCTAGAAGAAAAACTCCAAGAACATCTGAAATATTTTCAATATTTTCATATACTCCTTTTTTTCAGTCATGACTCTTTACTCATTCCTGCACCTTTCCGTTTGGCCAAATAGTGTCAGATGTATGAGTATATATCAGTACTCCTCCCGTCTTCATAGGCCAATTACCTTTACTTAAAGTTTGGCTGTAAAAACACTAGGTATGAATTTATAAAGCCAAAAGGCAAACGTTGTTTGAAAGTCAAATGAGTGTCGTTACATTGGGTCCAACCTTTAGAAGTTTTTAAATAGCATGTGTAATGCCCTGATGTTGTAGAAGGACCGTCATGAAAAATAATAGCTACAGTTGCAAAGGTTGTTCCTGATATCGATAACTGAGAAGCCACGAAATTTTTAATAGAAGTTGTCAATTTAGTTCCATCAGGTCTACATCGTTGGAACATTAAAATAACATAGTGACCATCATTTTGTAGAAATAATGTGGACAGCGTTGCAGACTTACATTGGGTACACACCATATTGTGATCCGCTGCTTTAACTAGATTATTAAAAGGCACTGATTTGCAGTCTGGTAAAGTCAAATATATAAATCTTTCAGAGTCTATTCTAGTAGTACTTGATGAAGCAGAGTTATCACAGTCATGTTGCCATTGATAAGAAAAGGTTAAAAAGATTTTTTATATCTACTCCTTCATCTTTCAATACATCAAACATATACATTAAAAATTCCTGACAATCCTGCTGAATATTCTGTGAAAATTGATTTTGACCTGAACATATGTCTAGAAGATTTCTAATTTCTGAAACACTTTCTATTTTTGCTCTATCACTACTAGATTTCTCTAACACAGAATTCAATAAACAGCACAATGTTTGTTCCCGATTTTCGACAATCTGTTTTTGTAAATTTTGAAGAAAAAAACCAACATTAACTACTACAGTAGCATAGCAGTTGACACCAGAACTGTTTTCAAACTGAAATCCAACAACATCCTCAACAGAATCCTTTTTCCTTCTCCTTACAATTACAGTTTCATCTACTTTTTGTCATTTTGCTACTACCTCACTGCAATTACTCTCATTTCTTCTTTTTCGGCCTACCACACATTTTTCAATCAGAGGATATTGAGGCAAATGTGGAGCATACTCTCTTCTTAACCTATTGTATTCTTTAACACAATCTAGATCAGCACAAATCTTTGTTTCATCACACTCAATCAAGTACAATCCTGATAAAGTTCTGACTCGTTATAAAGCCACATATGCCATACCCTCTTTAAACACAGAACTTCCAATGTTCACCAAAGCACTATCTACACTTAAACCTTGAGATTTATGAATTGTCACCGCATATGCCAAACAAATAGGAAACTGTTTTCGGCGAACATATAAGTCTTTCACGAGCAAAAACTCTAGCTGAACAACGAACAAATTTGTTCTATTTCATCAATGCCATCAAATTTAATTTTTAAAATTTCAATTCCATCTCTATTTTTGTAATTCACAAAACCAACATGACCCATTGCTCCATTTACCAGACCTCTTTCAACATTTAAATTCCTTCTCAAAATTACACGACAATTCAAACACACATTCAGAGTCTTTTCAAAACCAGCAGTTTTAGATATACTCTTCTCTAATGAATCCAATTTTGATTTCAAATTTTCAGACAAAACAATTGTTGCTCCCATATGCTCTATTTTATCTGTAGCTTCCAGTTTCACTATCTCTTCATTTTCTAAATTTAACATTTTGTTGTTGAACATGGAACATTCTTTCAGAGTTGGCATCAAACATATGGCAGATTTCCTCTCTTTAATTTTCTTAAAAATATTCTCTGGAAGAATGTTTTCATTTGGGTGCAAATTTCAAATTAACCGTCCATGTAAAGCTTCTTTCCCTTGCTGACTTACTTTTCCAATCCTTACATCTTGTAAAATATTTTTATAATCTTCATCCTTTGCCTGCCGCATATTTTGAAACAGTTCTGCATATTTGAAGTTTAACCATATATTAACGTTTCCAATGCTTCCTAAGCACTTCCTGGTATCTTGAGCATTTTGAACACAGGTTGTCCTTTCACTGGAGTCAACTGCAGAAGATCTCCAAAAACAATAATATGTTTTCCTCCAAATAAGACATCATAGTCTGTTCTATGAATTTCTTGCATTCTCAAATGCACAAAAGCAAGCATTATATTTGACACCATGCTTACTTCATCAATGATAAGGAGTTTCATTTTCTTCAGGACTCTCGAAACTTCGGAACACGCATCTCCAGATAGCTTGTGATACTCCAATTTGTTATCATGCTCCACTGGTAGCATCAGTAAACGATGTAAAGTAATCCCTTTAATGTTATGTGCTGCCAGTCCAGTTGGAGCGGTAACAACACAAGACAGCGGTGATTCAGTCCTTTTCTGCAAATAAGTTGCAATTGCTTTAATCAGAAAACTTTTTCCAGTTACCGCTTCTCCACTCACGTACAGTTGGACAGGCTTAAATGATGAAGCTTGTTTCCTTTCCAGTAAAGAATTGGCTTGGTAGTTTGGTCTGCCCTGTTCCCATGATGCACTGGGCCAGGGTCAGACTAATTTGCATGTAGCCAGGTTCTGAACTGGGATGGTGCAGTGAGCTAAAAAATGGTGATGGATCAAGCCCTGATCTTTTGACTGGGTAGGAGTGTTCTGCTTAATTCAGATACTCTGTCCATCACCACCCCCTTTTGAATCGTTTTGGCCACCACAAGTGTGGAAGGGTATGCTCAGATGTGAGTCCCTTGCTCACTGCACCATCAGGATTCAAGCAAGCTGGGCCGAAGACGGCTGTAATGCCAGAAACCGGTCCCCGGAAGCTTGTTTCCTTTCCAGTAAAGAATTGGCTTGGTAGTTTGGTCTACCCTGTTCCCATGATGCACTGGGCCAGGGACAGACTAATTTGCATGTAGCCAGGTTCTGAACTGGGATGGTGCAGTGAGCTAAAAAATGGTGATGGATCAAGCCCTGATCTTTTGACTGGGTAGGAGTGTTCTGCTTAATTCAGATACTCTGTCCATCACCACCCCCTTTTGAATCGTTTTGGCCACCACAAGTGTGGAAGGGTATGTTCAGATGTGAGTCCCTTGCTCACTGCACCATCAGGATTCAAGCAAGCCGGGCCGAAGACGGCTGTAATGCCAGAAACCGGTCCCCGGAAGCTTGTTTCCTTTCCAGTAAAGAATTGGCTTGGTAGTTTGGTCTGCCCTGTTCCCATGATGCACTGGGCCTCGGTCAGACTAATTTGCATGTAGCCAGGTTCTGAACTGGGATGGTGCAGTGAGCTAAAAAAAATGGTGATGGATCAAGCCCTGATCTTTTGACTGGGTAGGAGTGTTCTGCTTAATTCAGATACTCTGTCCATCACCACCCCCTTTTGAATCGTAAATGATAAACATGAGCACTCTTTTTTCTCATGACTGAATCCATGTTCAATCTGTTCTGTGACTTCGTCATATATCTGTTTCTGCTCAAAGTTTAGTTGTTTTACCAAATCTTCTAAGTTAACTTCATCATCTTGAGCTTGTTCCATAGCTCTTTCCACCTCATCCATGGCAGTGGCAGCTTCATTTTGGATAATTGGTCCTCCAAGTGGATCCTGACTCAATGAAGCAGAACTCTGACTGTCTTGGGAACTGTCTCTAGCAATCTCTGCAGCAATTGTGGCTTCTTGCTCTATTTCTTCGTTCAACATTTGCAGATAATTTGGAAAAACAGGACATTCTATGGTATCCTTGGTTGCATTAAAAGAATCTTCCTAACAGAGAAAATCTCCAAGTAGTTCCTCTTCTGTATGCCATGGCTTAAAGAGTTGCAAAAGAGCCAAATAGTAAAATTCCCTTTTCTCTGGATTTTCGCAACTCAATTTTCGATGATTAATCAAATGGCATTTTTTCTGTCTCACTAGACATCCTTCACACCCAATGATAGCATATATTCCATTGTTAATATCTTCTCTGATGGTTCTCTTATAAATATAGTTTTGCAGAACTTCATACAAACAAACGTTCTCAAGATGACTACTTCTATTTGGATAGTATGTATCCAACATGTTGGTCTTCAAAATATCTGTACTTTCTGGCTCTTTCTCCGCCAAATACTCTATTTCTTGTACAGATTTCAAAACTCGATTTCGTGTTGCAGCAAGACCTAGACTCACCCAAATGATGGTTCTAGATTTGGCATAGAGACTTGCTGATGACAATCGATCAGAACATTCATATGCTCCAATTTCTCGATGCAACAACATCTTCAGACTGTAACTGTATAATTTCTTGCTTAGACTCTTTTCATGTGAAATGTCCTCCCACATTTCCTTCAGTTCTGTCTTTTCTTTTTTTGTGATGTAAGACGTCACATATCGAGCCACAGCAATAGAGTTGTCAGCAACAAATTGAATATCTATGTTAGCATTCCACATGGACAAAATCACTGGGTTGTAGTCGTTGATGTACTTGGACTCTTCGTTTCTTTTTAAATTGTATGTATTTTTTGGTGATTTCCTCATAACACTATGTCACAGAGAAGACATCAAATTATTTACTCTTCCTTTAGAAATCACTGGTCGTGGAAAGGCGAAATGACATTTTGTGTAGAACTTGTCTTTGTTTCTGAATTTTCGACGACAGTACTTTCCACAACGATGGGATTGAAAGCGTAAAACTTGTTGCCGTAAACTATTTTCTTCGGTAGTTTTCGGAACAGCACATGTTGAATACTCTTCAATGAAGCTCATCACTGTTTCATCCGAATCTGTTCCAAATTTGGGTGCATCTTTAATCCACAACAACATATGTATATGAGGAGCACCTCTCGCTTGATACTCCTTTCTCCAAAAGAAATCCAAAACCTCTCCAAGGGGAGGATTTTTTTTGTTGGTAATAAAAGACATCATAGCTTCAAATCTATGATTGAAATATCTGCATACATTCACTGGATCCAAAGAACACAGTTCTCCAGGTGTTTTGAATTCTATATTTTGTATATTTGCATTTGCCTCTCGTAGAAATTGGAGTAAGTCATCCCATACATACTCGGCACAGCTAAGAGTGAGGAACCATGTAGGAGTTCCTAAGTTTCTTAGCATACATTTCAAGTCCCCATGACGACGGTACCAATACTCGTTTGTACCACGCTGACATGCCATGAGATTGATTAGATGAGATTCCAAAATATTATCTTGCAGATTCACTTTCTCCATAAAGTCCTTTGCCGAAACATTTTGCAGATGTGCTCCACTTTTCAGTATATGGTTTACTGCATAAGAAAGCCCAGACAAGTCACTTTCATACAGTAGATGAAACAAATAGGGAATGCATTGACGAAACCTTGGATCTTCAGCATATAATCTTACAGTTTGATATTCAGATGCAGGAATTTGAAGTGGTCGATCGTCATATCGTTCACCTCGACCTGTTGGAATTAGCTGTGGAAAACAACGAGCTTCCAAACTTTCTTCCCATACACTAACGGGACTTCCTTTTGCTGCTTTCATTTGAAACAATTCAATTGCATTCCCCATTACTTCTTTGGAATGCAAAGGATGAACAGTATAATGTTCATAAATTTCTTCACTTCTAGAGACATCAACTTTTTCAATTTGGCCACCTGAACAATCACTGTCTTCATCTGCAGCTGTTTCCTCTGCTGCAACATAAACATGTTTGTAATACTCATTATTTTTGACTAAATACAACGTTGCCTTTTTGACTTTCCTAACATCCACTAAATCTTGCCAGATTTTTTTACTCTTTGTCGGAACCCCATTAACTAGAATAACTAAAGGTTCCTCTTCTACTTTTTCTATACCAATTGTATCAATATTTTTTTTGAAATCTAGAGGCAAATAAACAACTCTTCCCTTTAATCCTCTCTGCAAATCTGTATGAGGCAATTTCCCTATCTTAGGCTCCATGCGAACAATTGCCTGAAAAGGGTGGACACATTGAATCAAAATAGACTCATATGTATTTAAATCCATCAATTCAGGGGGAATGTCTACCAATTCCAGATTATTATGAACAGCTCTAGCAGGCATTCTGTTTTGATTTAATTTATCATAACAATATTTACAAATACGCTGATCAGAACTCAAATCAAAACAATTCTCCACCCACAAATAAGATGCAAAATCTTTCCACTCATAATTATTCACCTTTTCACTTTTTACGTATAAATCAACTAATCTAGTTTGATGCTTATAATGACTTCGTCGACAACACACACAAGTAAAATTCGGCCGTTCACTTGATTTCACCTTAAACCTGGTAATTTCCTGCTCAAACTTTTCTGTACTTGAAATCTGTACATTGTCTTCCACATTACCTTGATTTGCTGTGTCAATTTCTACACTATCTTCTTTTTTTATCAAAATAACAAATCTCAATTTCTTCACAAATCTTCTTCACATCTAATTCAGTTCCATGCAAAAGAGCACTGTTTAATTGTTTAAGCTTAAGTGCTGGACTTTTTGCATAATACAACATTCTCACTAATTTCCTCATTTTGGTACGATGCACTGCTAACATCCTAAAATGATGAAAAACACTCTGACAGACTTTTCTAGAAAAACAAGCCAGTGAATGGCCTTGCAAACCTGTCTTTTCTCTCACTCTGCAAGGATCTAAGTCTTGCAACAACTTCATTTTCTGCTTTAGACTTTTCTTACTATATGTACGTAAGAAATTACAAAACAAATCAATTGATTCCTGTCGCACACTACAAATACGACTACACTTCCAAGTGTACACTGGACCCTTAGTACGTCTCCCTAAAACTCCATCAGATAACACCTCTTCTGGTTCTCTAGGCACAAGTTTCTCTTTTTCAATCGGACAACCGTCTTTCACTTCATACGCTCGACCACTGGTGTCAACTGCATGCACTAAATCATTCTCCTGGAAGTAACTCTCCTCATTAAAAAATGGCTCACAACTTGAACTGTGCATCCATTCTCCAGAAAAAACTTTACAAAAATTAGTCCGATTAATTACTCTTTTCCATCTACTGTTTGATTTGAAAACATCAATTGTCTTGTTAAGTGTCCTAATTCTATTGATTATTAAAATAAATAATTTTTTCTTAACTTCAAAAGCCTGATCAACAATCTTCTCTACACTTTTCTTTTTCCTATAAAAAGCAGCTCTCTGTTTACCTTTCCTAATGTTTTTTAACAAATTTAAAACCACTCTATTGCGAAACATTCGTCTACGAATGTCTCTAAACTGATTCTGCCTTCTATTCCTATACATATTATTCTCTCCTGCTCCAGTTTTAGGATTCTTTGAAGTTCTCTCCTTCCTTTTCAATTTTACTCTCTCATTTTCTTTTTCTACATGCTATCCATCATTTATTTGGGATGTACATATGTTACGTAAAAAAGACTTAGTTGTCTTACCAGGAGCTTGGTTCCTGTTTTTTGAAGTATTTGTTGTGGAAGAGTGCTGTAATTCCTTTGCTGTTTTTGATTTTTCCCGGTTACGTTGTTTTCTTGTCCTTTCCCTTGTGGGTATCTTTGCTTACTCTTCAAATAACGATTTCAATCTGTGTTAAAGAAAAAAGTAGCACATTATAGACCACTATTACCAAACAACAAAGCAATGACAAAAAGCAAACGATCTATTCAGGGTTACAGATCAGGTGAGGATTCTCCAGGGGTGCACAAAACGTGAGGCCTGTATTGAAGATTATAGTGGAAGACAGCTCTGTCCACAAGTACAAAGAAGATGAGACCTGTGTATAAGTCCACTGTACTCTTATACACACGCTTCACCACTTATGCTTCCCGAGAAAGGCTCTCTCCCAATACAGTCTTGATCATAAACCTCACCTCCTCTGTCCCTCTGGACATGTCTCACCTCATCTGCACAATCTACTTCCTAATCTCAGGTAACACAGATGACATAATTGATCCTTATTTATAAAGCCATGCGTCAGTTTTGCGCTACTGAAGCGTCACTTTTTGTGACGCATTGGCATCATAAAACATGTGCCTTGTTGCACCATATTTAAAAAGTGACGCATGTAGGTAGATGCGTTATTTTTAAAACCTTTTGCACCACATAATAATAATAATAAATAATAAAGAAACGTATAAAGCGCCTGGTGACGCCATCTCAGCGTGTCCCCGCGCAACAGAGAAAGGAAAGACGCTCGGAGCAGAGAACTCCACTGTTCAGCAGTGTAGATTAGATGTTATACAGATGGGAACTTAACTTCAGATCCCTCTAGTCTGAGACTGAGCGGAAGTTTGTTCCAGTTGCTGGCTGCCAACAGTCTGAAGGAGCGGCCGCCCAGTTTAGCTCTTTTGACGTGGGGGATTTTTAGTAGACCCGCTCCTACTGAGCGTAGTGCTCTAGCTGGCTCGTAAATGTGCACCAAGTCAGAAAGATAGGATGGAGCTTTATGCCATACAATCCTGTGGCATATTAAAAGTGCTTTATACATCACTCTCTTTCTGACTGGTAGCCAGTGTAGCGCTGTGAGAGCAGGTTTAGAGGCTGCTCTTTTGGGAAGTCTCAGCACTAGACGGGCGGCCGTATTTTGAAGGACTTGCAATCGCCTTCGATTTTTTTCCGTGGTGCCTAAGAGCAGCACATTGCCGTAGTCCATACGGGACGTAACCAGGGCTTGGGCCAAGGTGCGTCGCGCCTCCAGTGGGAGTAAATCCAGTGTGTGGTTGAGGGTTTTTAATATCCCAAAGCACTTTCCCACTAGGCGGTTGACATGACCCTCGTAGGATAGTTTGGGATCAACCCATATTCCTAGGTTCTTTGCCTCCTTACTGGGATTGGGCGTGGGACCTAAACATGTGGGCCACCAGTCCACTGTCCAGCTTGAGTTACTTCCTGCAATCACCATAACCTCCGTCTTAGAGCCATTGAGTTTTAGACAGTGCGAATTCATCCAACCTGCTAAAGCCTGCATACATGCCTTGAAGTTGGATGCTGCTGTTTCAGGGGCTTGGGACAAGGTGATCAGCAGTTGGGTGTCGTCAGCGTAGGAGACTAACTCCACTCCATATGCTTGCACCACTTCTGCCAAGGGGGCCATGTACAAATTAAACAAGCTTGGACTCAGAGCAGAGCCCTGGGGCACCCCTTGTTCTAGTGCTATGGCAGAGGACTTAAAGGAGCCCCTTTGTACCTGGAAACTACGGTCAGTGAGGAATGCATTCAGCCAGCTTAGCGCGGAGCCCGTGATCCCTGCATTGTTTAGACACTGTAGCAAGATGGAGTGAGCTACAGTGTCAAACGCTGCACTGAGGTCAAGCATTATCAGTGCCATGCTATGTCCGGAGTCCGCCCCTTGCCGTAGGGTCTCTGTAGCTCTCAGCAGGGCCGTCTCCGTGGAGAAACCCGGTCGAAAGCCAGATTGAGAGGGGTGCAGGAGGTTGTTATTCTCTAGGTGAGCCATTAGTTGTATGTTGGCCACTTTGGCCAGATACGGTAGTAGCGAGATGGGTCTTAGGTTTTCGAGCACTTCAAGGCTAACATTTGGTTTCTTTTTAATGGGAAGGACTATCGCTTTCTTCCAGTTATCAGGGAGAGTTCCGGAGACATAAGAGACCTGAAGTACATGCCTGATATAAGATTCCAGCACCGCTATGCTTTCCCCCAGCACCCGAGGAGGTGCTGGGTCTCGAGGGGAACCAGATTTAATACCCTGACAGATGTTACTTAATATCTCTGTAGGGCGGGAACCGAAAAGACTTTGAGACAGTACTCTACCCTGCTTGCCCCCACTTTTTCCTCAAAGTCTCGTCCACAAATTATGCCACCCGAGAAGGAGGCGTAGATGTCTTGGACTTTTCCGGAAAAATAGCTAGCTATTCTATTACATTCCTCAACTGAATTGTTGTCTGTCAAGTGTAATGTACAGAGAGGGGTCATTTCTCCACAAAAAGCCTTGTAATAATGACGCAGTGAAATCTATGAGATTTCACTGCATCACTTTTAGGACACTGTTATATCAAAATCTTGCACCTGCCTCACAACAGGGATAAGACTGAGGCAAAAGCTTTCACATGGAGCTTCACAATTTTACAAAATGCAATTCTTCTATGCAAACAAACTCAATATGCGTCCTACACTAAGTTAACACAGGTAACATCATTGTAAAGAGACAAATTGACACCTGTGTCTATGAGTGCAGACAGGGATAGGCTTCATGGAGCCTAGTCCACTGCACTCTTAGATACAAGCCTCACATCCTACGCTCCCCAGGAAAGCCCAAACATCTACTTTTTTGCACCATATTTAAAAAGTGACGCATGTAGTTAGATGCGTCACTTTTTAAACCTCTGCGCCACAATATACTCAAAGATGTAAAAACCATTCATTTTCCCCAAAATAGCACATATCCTATGTACAAGCATCTGCCTCACCGCAGGGATAAGACTGAGTCAAACGCTTTCACATGGAGCTTCACAATTTTACAAAATACAATTCCTCTATGCAAACAAACTCAATATGCTTCCTACACTCAGTTAACTCAGGTAACATCATTGTAAAGAGTCAAATTGACACCTATGTCTAAGAGTGCAGTCGGGGATAGGCTTCATGAAGCCTAGTCCACTGCACTCTTAGACACAAGCCTCACCACCTACGCTCCCCAGGAAAGCCCAAACATGTACCTTTTTGCACCATATTTAAAAAGTGACACATGTAGTTAGATGCGTCACTTTTTAAATCTCTGCGCCATATTATACTCAAAAATGTAAAAACCATTCATTTTCCCCAAAACAGCACAGATCCTATGTACAAACATCTGCCTCACAGCAGGGATAAGACTAAGGCAAAAGCTTTCACATAGAGCTTCACAATTTTACAAAATGCAATTCCTCTATGCAAACAAACACAATTTGCTTCCTACACTGAGTTAACACAGGTAACATCATTGTAAAGAGTCAAATTGACACCTGTGTCTCAAGAATGCAGACGGGGATAGGCTTCATGTAGTCTAGTCCACTGCACTCTTAGATACAAGCCTCACCACCTACGCTCCCCAGGAAAGCCCAAACATGTACCTTTTTGCACCATATTTAAAAATTGACGCATGTAGTTAGATGCGTCACTTTTTAAATCTCTGCGCCACATTATACTCAAAAATGTAAAAAACATTCATTTTCCCCAAAATAGCACAGATCCTATGTACAAAAATCTGCCTCACAGCAGGGATAAGACTAAGGGAAAATGCTTTCACATGGAGCTTCACAATTTTCCAAAATGCAATTCCTCTATGCAAACAAACTCAATATGCTTCCTACACTGAGTTAACACAGGTAACATCATTGTAAAGAGTCAAATTGACACCTGTGTCTAAGAGTGCAGTCGGGGATAGGCTTCATGAAGCCTAGTCCACTGCACTCTTAGACACAAGCCTCACCACCTACGCTCCCCAGGAAAGCCCAAACATGTACCTTTTTGCACCATATTTAAAAAGTGACACATGTAGTTAGATGCGTCACTTTTTAAACCTCTGCGCCACATTATACTCAAAAATGCAAAAACCATTCATTTTCCCCAAAATAGCACAGATCCTATGTACAAACATCTGCCTCACAGCAGGGATAAGACTAAGGGAAAATGCTTTCACATGGAGCTTCACAATTTTCCAAAATACAATTCCTCTATGCAAACAAACTCAATATGCTTCCTACACCGAGTTTACACAGGTAACATCATTGTAAAGAGTCAAATTGACACCTGTGTCTAAGAGTGCAGTCGGGGATAGGCTTCATGAAGCCTAGTCCACTGCACTCTTAGACACAAGCCTCACCACCTACGCTCCCCAGGAAAGCCCAAACATGTACCTTTTTGCACCATATTTAAAAAGTGACACATGTAGTTAGATGCGTCACTTTTTAAACCTCTGCACCACATTATACTCAAAAATGTAAAAACCAGGGATAAGACTGAGGCAAAAGCTTTCACATAGAGCTTCACAATTTTACAAAATACAATTCCTCTATGCAAACAAACTCAATATGCTTCCTACACTCAGTTAACACAGGTAACATCATTGTAAAGAGTCAAATTGACACCTGTGTCTAAGAGTGCAGTTGGGGATAGGCTTCATGAAGCCTAGTACACTGCACTTCTAGACACAAGCCTCACCACCTACGCTCCCCAGGAAAGCCCAAACATGTACCTTTTTGCACCATATATAAAAAGTGACGCATGTAGTTAGATGTGTCACTTTTTAAACCTCTGCGCCACATTATACTCAAAAATGTAAAAACCAGGGATAAGACTGAGGCAAAAGCTTTCACATGAAGCTTCACAATTTTACAAAATACAATTCCTCTATGCAAACAAACTCAATATGCTTCCTACACTGAGTTAACACAGGTAACATCATTGTAAAGAGTCAAATATATTTCTTTAAACATGCACACATTCTTTATTCCTTTTAAAAAATGTAAAAGCCATTCATTTTTCCCAAAATCGTTTTTGACATCCCATTTAAAAAACACAGCACAGGTCCTATCTAGAAGCATTCCATGTCAATACTAAAACTTCACAATTTTACAAAATACAATTACTCTATGCAGTAAAAACTTTTTACCAAGCATTATCAAAAAGCATGACACAAAGCAACATTAAAAAAACCACAATTTGCTTCCAAATATTCTCCATAGAGTATACAAGTCTCTATGTATATTAAATAAATCATAACTCACCTTTACAAATATTTTAGGAGATTCAGAACAGTGTCAGATACACACACCAATATTTCTTTAGCAGAGCAAAAGGTATGTTCTCCAGGCACTGCAAACCATTAAGGCACAGAAACCCTCTAATTCTACACACATATTGCTCATGGTAACCAATCAAATCTCTTCCCTCTGTATTTTCAAACCAACACCCTTCCCCCCCTCAGCCCTTTCTACCTGTTACCATAGCAACTCCCTCCTCACTGAGCTCCCAGGGTTAAAAGTTTATTCTACAATGTTGCAAATCACCTCAGCAAGGATGTTTGACCTGCGAATACACCAGCTTTTCTGGTGTAAAGGTTTTTTTAAATTACTTATTTTTAACCATTCAAATTACTTCTTACACAGAACACAACCATGCAGCCTAACTTTCAGTTTTCAACTATCTAATTCTACCATTCATTGCTTGTGATTCAAGAGCACTGAAACTCCACAGGTTTTTTTTTGCAAACTCCTATTGTTCCAACTGCCATTTCTTTTCCACACTTCATCTGACTGCATCAGAATCTCCTCTCACCATGTATTCTGTCTGGATTATTGGACATAGCTATATCCACTGGGCTCAAAGGTATGCAGCTACCAGAAATTTTCACCAAAGTACGCTCCCCGGTACGCTTCCCGGTGCGCGTACTGGGCGCTCCCCCCGCGAAAATTTGAAAATAATGTTTTTTTTTGGGTCTATATGGGCCTCCAAACACCCCCTCAGAAAACCTAGGGGGTCAGGGAGTGCCTACCGTGCCCCCTTATACCCATTCCCAATGTTGTTTGTCCTCCATTTTCTGTCTCAAATCTACCGAAACACAAAATGGAGGACTCCCGTAGCGCTGCCGGTACGCGTACCGGGGCGCGCACCGGGAAGCGCTCCCAAAAATGTTAAAAGTTAATTTACATTAAAACCACTGGATACACTTTCACCAAATATAGAATAGGTCATACTACATACCAGTCCCCACCATTTTCCCAAATTTGGTGGAATTCCATTGAGCCATTTGAGCTGTAGCACTGTCTAAATATCCTGAGGTAAATTACATGACTAAAACACATATGAATGTGTTAGAATTTGCAACCAATGAAAATGTTACTTTCATTTTGTATTTTTATGTGCTGACATTTCATTGGTTATGAACATGAATATATATGAAAAATGAGAGGGAAACACGGCCATTTTGAGTACTACTACCTGAGGTACATTTATAAAGGATTTCCTCTGAAAACATCAACTCCTTTCTGAAAGGTAATTTGTTAATTTTTAAGGGGAACTATGTTCTGCACTTTAAGTTAAATTAGAAAAACGTTTTATGATAGTTTTTTACTGTCCCTCTGTTATAGTTATAGATTCAGATAGGCTTCTCTGTTATAGTTATGTATTGATTTAGGCTTCTCTAGTATATTTA
This sequence comes from Lissotriton helveticus, assembly GCF_964261635.1. Taxonomy (NCBI): domain Eukaryota; kingdom Metazoa; phylum Chordata; class Amphibia; order Caudata; family Salamandridae; genus Lissotriton; species Lissotriton helveticus. Next base: position 2,008,903,042 of record NC_136057.1, on the reverse strand, counting down.
TGAATTTACTTAAGCTTCTTCACAAGCACTTTTTTATATTTCTACTTCCTGCCTGATACCATACACTGCCCAAAGATAACTTGACTGTTAAAAACTCAAAAGTACCTCTCTGAACTTAAACCCAACAGTGCCCTATCTCTACTGATATATTTATTTTTTATGCAATTTACAGCAACATAATGGAAGGAGATCAAAATAAATGTAATATTTCATTCGAACTTGATCTTCAGGACAACCCAGAGGAAGAGAATAACGATTCAGATTTTTTGGATCAGTCTCTTGATGAAGAGTTTCTCAAATATGTGGAAGAAATGGAATCATGTAATCCAAATGAGGACATTCCCGACGACATAATGTTGGAAGTCTTATTAAATTTTGAAAAATCAGAGCAATAAATGTATATTTAATAATTAAAAATTGTTCCAGACATTATTCTTTTTTATATGGAATCAATGAAATAGTACCAAAATGAATATAATATAATGTGAGACTTATAGTATACTGTGCAATTTTTTTTTGTGATACATAGTAAGTTTGCTCATAGTTACTTCCTTTCTCCCACTATATTATCTCCAAAGTGTATTTGACATCTGTTTTTCATCTCCTGCCTCCTTTCTCTCACAGTCTGTCTCTAATGCACGATATCACCACCAATTTTCTATACATTTAGAAGAGATTAAAAGTAATACTGGAAAACATCATAAGGGAGCAGGATAGACTACCTCTGATCCCCTAGACCTTCTCAGGGTGTGCTTAAAGGATCTGTTTCTACTTTCCTGACAGACTATGCTATGCATTCCATATAACACAATAACTTCTGTAACAACATACAAATTATCTACAAAGGAGACGGTCTACATTGAATTTAAAACTCTGCATTGGTACCTACATGTTGGTACTTAAATACGCCACACAACACAACAACTCTATTCAGAGCTACCCTACCTCTAAGCACTTTAAATTATTATTTTACTGTTTCACTGCGTTTTCCCCATGTGTGGAGGGGGAGGTGTGTGGGGGGGATGTGTGGGGTGTGTCTGTGAGGTGTGTGTGTGTGTCTGGGGGGGTGAGGTGTATAGGTGTGTGTAAGTGTGTGGGGTATGTGGGTGTGGGTGGGGGTGTGGCTGTGTAAACTGTGTGTGTGGGTGTGGGTGTGTGGGGTGTTTGGGTGGAGGTGGAGGTGTGAGTGTGTGCGGTGTGTGTGGGGTGTGTGTGTGTGTGGGGGATATGTGTGTAGGATGTGTGTGTGTATGTGTGGGATGTGTGGGTGTGTCTGTGAGGTGTGTGTTTGTCTGTGGGGGGAGGGAGGTGTGTGTGTGGGATGTGTGGGGTGTGTCTGTGAGGTATCTGTGTGTGCGTGTGTGTGTGTGTGTTGGGGGTTGAGGTGTGTGTGTGGGTGTGTGGGGTGTGTGGGTGTGGGTGTGGATGTGTAAGGTGTTGGTGTGGGGGTGTGGGGTGTTTGGGTGTGGGTGGAGGTGTGTGTGTATGAGGTATGTGTGGGGAGTGTGTGACTGTGGGGGTGTGGGGTTGTGTGCGTGTGGGTGTGTGTGGGACTTACTTGTAGGTACCTAAAACAGCCACAGAACCCAAAAGCTCTTTTCAGAGCTACCCTACCTCTAATCACTCAAAATGATTATTTTTCACTACTATTTTCACTATTTTTTACCAAAGTACGCTCCCTGGTACGCTCCCCGGTACGCGTACCGTGCGCTCCCCCCGCGAAAATCGAAATTTTTTTTAAAAATGTTTTTGTCCCGCGGGACCCTTTTATGGCCCCCACATCAAACCTAGGGGGTCAGGGGGGTCTACCCTGCCCCCTTTTGCTCATTTCCCCCTTTGTTTTTTGCCACATCTTGTGTCTAAATCCTACCGAGACACAAGATGGCGGCCGCTGCGGACTGTTTCCAATGTTTACAGACACCTGAGAGCCAATCAGCTTGCCGTGCGCAAGTCCCGTGGCGCGCCCGGAGCGCTCCCCGGTAAGCGTACCAGTGCGCGCCTATAGATATATACATTTTTTTGAACCTAAATTACTCAAAATCCTCTGGAGCACATATCTTGAGACATAGCAAAGGCACATCGGGCTACCAGTCCCTACAATTTAGCCAAGTTTGGTGAAAATCCATTAAGCCGTTCGAGCTAAAAGTGCGACAGACCGCCCTATGGAAATTAACATGGGGAAAACACGTTTTGGGATCTCCCTTTTATCTCGGCCCCCACTTGACGAATCCCCCCCAAACTTTTAGGGAAGGAGCGGAGAGCCGCGAGGCAAAGTTGCTGAAATATTCAGGCTGATTCCTCAACCGGCGCCAAAGTTATTCCAAATAGAATGTTGCGATTTCCCTATGGAAATCAATCCTAACTATAACTACCTACTGGCAGTAGGTAATATATATGTATGTATATATATATATATATATATATATATATATATATATATATATATATATATATATACACATATATATATATATATATATATATATATATATATATATATATATATATTACCTACTGGCGATAGCCAGTAGGTATATATAGTTAGGATTTTTTTCCTATGGGATTTTTGAAAATTCTATGTCGAATAACTTTGGCGTTTGAGGACAGAATTGGCTGAAATTTTCAGGAAAATGGAACATTTTGTTTCTGAGCAGCCTCTGAAAATTTGGGGGGGTTTCGTCAAGGGGGGGGGGCCGAGAAAAAAGGGGGGTCCCAAAACATGTTTTTCCCATGCAATTTTCCATAGGGCGGTTGGCCTCACTTTTAGCCTGAACGGCTGAATGGATTTACACCAAACTTGGCAAAATTGTAGGGACTGGTAGCCCGATGTGCCTTTGCTATGTCTCAAGATATAGGCTCCAGTGGTTTTTACGAAAATTAACTTTGAAAAATATATATTGGGCTACATTGGGCTATATATATGTTGGAGCCCAAATGTAGCCCAACGTAGCCCAATGTAGCCCAATGTAGCCCAAAGATGGCCACCAGAGACAAAAAAAACAAATGTAGCCCAAATATCAGCCAGATGGAGCCCAACTATAGCCAACTATGATGTCATCAGTGATGTCATTTGAGATGTCATCAGTGATGTCATCAGTGATGTCACTGACCATGTCATGAATGATGTAATATGTGACATCATCAGCAGTGGATTGCGGGTGCGCGATATATAGTTAGTGCAACTAACTATATATGGAATTTCATTGGTTTTATGTCAATAAAATGTCCAGCTAACTATATATGGTCTCTAACCTATGGTTTTTTCAGTGAATTTTCAAGGTTTTGTAAATGCAAATTCCTAACTATATATGGTCTATAACCTATGGTTTTTTCAGTGAAAATATATATATATATATATATATATATATGTATATATATCTTTTTAGCAAGGTGGATTACCAGTCAGAATAAAACGCATCTACTTGGAATATCCAACCTTTTTTTTTAAAACGCACTCACTGCACCACTCATGATCTACACGCACATGGGCCACACACCCCCACTTCATCATACGGCAAAAAGACAAAAGATCTCTGATAAAGAGCCCCTTCGCGGGTCCCCTTTGAGCATTGCAGCACCGGCTCAACGAGGAGCAGGTCCATATGATGAAGCATGACACCTAGCTTGCTGGATGTGCGAGGACCCTAGTTCCACAAAAGCGGGATCCCCCCATCTCACCACCACTAATCAGCTGGTAGGTGACACCCAGCCTAGAGGAACAGCTCCGACTTCTTTTGTAGAGCATGACTCAGGTGGGCATGGAGCCTGAACCTCTTTAAAAATCCCCCCCCCCCTGATCCCCCTTCTTTTTGTTAAAACACCAATCCATAACAACAATTTACAAAGGGAGCACTTGCACTTTTTTTTCACTGTACAGCAGTGGCAAAGTGCCCAAAGCAAATAGACTAGCAAAATGACAAAATCCATCACACAGTAAAGTACAGAAGCCAAAGGCAACAAATGCAGGGGAAACCCACGCCAAGGCTGCCAGGTCTAACATTCATTATCTCGCCATCTCGCTATATTTCACGTTAGGCCTATATTTAACAAACAGGTCTGTGAAAGATGGACCAATGTCAGTCAATTTCAAGTCAGACCTTACTTGTGATGATAATAGGCTAATCCAAACACTGTGCTATACTGGAATCTTGAGGTTCCTGATTGCACATTGCTTTTGCGTAGCTGATATATTTAGGTGGTGATAGTCACTTATGTTATCAGGAATAGCAAAGGTCATGCTTGACATATCATATGTAGAAGGTGAGAAGGGAGTTTAGCTAATCGCTATTGAATTCTTGGACTCTCAGCTGTGACTATGAACTAGTGTTGGTACTACCTTTTACATCAGCTCCTCACACACTGCACTGTTGTGTCCATCAATGGTCCACCATTTACTCTTTATTATTCAACATTGTCCTAATCCCTTTACCAAACTAATTAAATTGTTCAACCTCACCGGTTACAATTATGCAGTTAACACCTGAATCATAAAAAAATGGACGGGATGATCTGGAAGACCTCTACAATGTAACACTTGATGACTGCCTTTGGGTCATAAACACATGGATGATGAATAACCATGTAAAGCTCAATAACACAAAGACCGAGATTATAATCTGCAGACAATGGCAAAAATAACAGTTTACTACCATATGGCCTAAGGAACACGAGGCCCTCCAACAATATTAGGAAGATTAAGAATCATAGGGGTAATAATGGATTAAGACCTATATTTGATACCACATTCTAATAACATCTGAGTGCCTCACACAATAATTACGCTATTTTGCATTCTTCCATACGAACAGAAACTCCAAGCCATTCTCACACTCATAATCAAGAAGCTTGACTATGGTAAAACCTTTATCTTGTCGTACCTGCATTCATCATATGCAAAATCATCTCATTCAAAATGCTGCTGCAAGACTTCTTCTCCATCTTCACCCAAAAGATCATATGACTCCAATCTTGCAACCAATTTACTGGCTAATTAGTGCAAGAACAGCAATCTTCAAGGCACTTTGCATTGTCCACAGAGCCTCCAAGGAAAAGAACAGCAATACGTACAAGCTAAACACAAGAAAAACAAACCAAATAGGACACTGAACTTAAGGCTTTCACCACTTATTATCATTCCACCTTACCATAAGAAATCCGTAGGACACACTGCTTTCTCAGCTATCAAGGTCTGGACCTAAACTACCAACTATCATTGCAGCATCCAGAGGCATATTACCTTCAGAAAACATGGTTATTTCCATGACAACTACACCAGCACACATTCTAGTAACATAATGCGGAAAGACAGTTACACCATCAAGCTCAATCTTCAGCTTCTAATCATAGACTGGAAACAACCCAACCAGCAAATTACTTTTAATAGGCACATAAAGTAAGGAAGGCTGACCTATGGTTCACTAAGATATTATAAAGTTAAGTAAGTTCATATATAACATTTATGGCCCACACTAATACTAATACAATAATGCTCAGCAATCAGCAGCCATCTCTAACTTGCACCTCTTACGTTCACATAAGATCTATCTGATACAAGGTTGTACATCAATACTAATGGGCAGCTAATAAACCAGTCATGACTACAGGCATTGAATGACTGTAGAGATCTGTCATCAATTGTGGGCCAATCAGAGGATTATAATCTAGTCCACGCTGCAGGTACCTAATATTATACACTGTGGCAACTTCTTCAAATCTCACAACGACTTTAGGATATGGGATTATAGAAACAATACACATCCCAGCAGAACTTTCCACTTCTCACTCCCTTCAACCATGCCAGCTCAGGCCCACAACTATACACACAATTTATGATTGGACATCCCAGTGCAATAACCAGCTAAACAGCATAATGATAAGAAATAGCATAAAAGGAGTGTGTAGTGAGCAGTGAGAGACTACACGTCTGTGTCTCTCACACCTCATCATTCACTACACTGCTAGGCTCTGTGTCCAGTAACACAGTGACCTCACCTCAGTGTTTATCATGCACAACATGGATCATAAAACAAACACAACTCCCTTCCAACCACTCACCACCCTGTATGGTGCAGCTTGCTGCCAATATACATAAACACTTCAGTGACACACATAGAGGTAGAAAAGGCTATACAAATTCTGCAATACGATACAATCCAATATTTATCATAATTATCATTTATGCATCACTAAGATTTGTTTTGAAATCTTAGTTACACAACAAAATGTGCTGCATTTGGGCCTTCATAACTGATGATATATGTGTAAATATGTATACAGTTATTCAACAGGTAGTTTTTTGTAACATGGATCATAAAATAAACACAACTCCCTTCCAACCACTCACCACCCTGTATGGTGTAGCTTGCTGCAAATATACATAAACACTTCAGTGACACACATAGAGGTAGAAAAGGCTATACAAATTCTGCAATACGATACAATCCAATATTCATCATAATTATCATTTATGCATCACTAAGATGTGTTTTGAAATCTTAGTTACACAACAAAATGTGCTGCATTTGCGCTTTCATAACTGATGAAATAATGTACATCCTACAGTCATTAATTTCACATTCCCTGTATGGAGGGCCACTAGAGAAATGTTTCTGCTGTGGCGTTTTCTGCTTCATAAGAAATTATCAACATAACCTATCATCTGCTGCGCAATCTGCAGATTTAAAAAATATATAAATTATTTCTAGCTCAAATGGATCAAAAGTTACTAAAACACTGAAATATATGATGCTTCACAGTGAAAGGCCCCTGGTAATGCTTGACTAATCACCTTTCAGATCCTGATAGCTGTAGTTTGATGTGGAACTGGTATTTATGGAGTGTAACCTTTGCTCAGAGTGTCTAAACGTGTACAAAATTTACAAAATAAATAACTAATACACAAAATGTGCTGCATTAAGTTGCATGATTTATGTTTTCATTGTGTTTTTGCTGCACAGTTTAGTCAACCTTGCTGCATAATTTAAGCCTCCCTGATGCATAATTCCAGTGACTCTGCCTGTACCCAAGGGGGATGGTGAAATAGTTTACTTTACAAAATACTCTAACTTTTCAGGAAGAGGAAGAAAAGTAAACAACATCTCCAATTTAAAAGAATAAGCAGAAATGTGTCAGAAGAGACATAGCCGGATTTAACCTCTATTTTTGAATGGTGCAACAAATGTAACAAGGTACATTTTATTACTTATCCACCTTTGGAACTCCCGCATGGCGTTTTTATTAGACTGTTTGCATACAAATGTGAATGCAATTTGTTTAGATAAACTGAAGCTGAGTTTTCGATAAATAAAATGCCAGCTTCTTCCTCAGTCATTTGGGGGAGGGGTGGGAGCAAAGAATAATATGGGCTGACCTGGCACTCAAATGTGCCCCTTGGCTTCGGCCCCGAGTATATTTCGAAAGGTCTGCTTCTGCTAGAATTGTATTTTTGCCCAGCTTAGTTATGTGTCAAGCGGGTGATGAGCAATCCGATTCATAAAGTATTAAGAGAGCTATGAATCTTTCCCCAAATACGAGCAGCTAGGAAAAATATTTCTTATCCGCAGGTTAAATACATATGCAGTATGATTTAGGACAAGTCATTGGAGTTTCAAACTTACTTTATAAAGGGGCATTGGTCTTTTCTGCAAACAAATGGCAAATGTGGTAGATTGATTGATTTAAATTTGGGGGCATATTTACCAACATTTCACACAGAGCAAAAATCCACCTTGCTGTGCTGCGTGAAAGGGCAGGAAAGCACCATATTTTACATTACATGGTACATTCCTGTCCTCTCCTTGCGCTGGAGCACTATGTGCTGCTTGGCACCAATGCAGGCACCCTTGCGCCGTGGAGCAAGGGTGCCTGTGTTGCAGACGGGATTCTTTTTCTGCAGGAAGGGACACTTTCCTGCACAACAACAATCATCTGAGGCATTTTCATCTTTCTATGCGTGCTGCAAAATGCAACACACATAGAAAGAGGAACAAACAAAGAGAAATACAGATATTTGTCTTTGTTATGCCTCCCCTGGGGAGACAAAGCATTCCCAGGTCTACCAGCAATGGTAAATCTGGGAACTCGACAAAATACACAGGTGGATGCTTGGGAACATCCACCTCCACCCACGGAATGCCTCCCTGGGGCAGAGTAATGCAACGCAGCGATTTGAGATGCGTTAGAATATTCTAGATTTATGAAGCCATGCGGGGACATGTCGGTTTGGAATTGAATACATATTTTACACATTGCCTCTAAGTTAAACCTGTATGCTCAGTGCCATAGCTACCAGGCTGTTGAGCTCAGGTTTGTACTGTGACTTTAGTGTTTTGCCCTGACAAGGATTGTTATTATTACTTGAGGTAG